>NW_026732512.1:0-150000 GCF_028476545.2 Physella acuta
ACCCCCTCACCCCTCTCCGTGGAGGAAAAAGTCTGAAAGAAACACTGGTGTCGCGCATAGCCACTACGCGAAGAATTGCATTAAAGAAATTGCAAGAAAACCACTTTTTAGATTAGGACACATTAATTAGGCGGTAATTTTATTATAGAGTATCGATGAGGAAATTTCTTTTGAGTTGGGAGAGGGGGGGGGGGGCTCAGACGTTCTTACGCGGGGGTGGGGCTTCGCCCCTACCCGAAGAATTGTATGAAAGAAACTCTTCACGCAAACCACTTAGATTAGACCAAATTGCCTTTGTATTGAATGTTTACTTGATAAGCAATGACGTCATATCAATGTGTGCACTATCCGGCTTGAGATTATTTTCTACTCTGTGCGCTAAATGTGTCGACGTCATAGTTCGTTTTTCGAATTACTGTGCATGTTTTTATTTTCCTTGTGTTTTCTCTAGAGCGTTCTTGTCAGATAGATAGATAGATAGATAGATAGATAGATAGACAGACAGCGAACTATTATTATAGATTAACTACTGCTTCTTAGTGTTCCTGTAAAGATCATTTTTTAACATAGTGATAGGTATGGGTTAGATCACTGTATTGATCACAAACCTTTTTACTGGTAATTGCAAAAGCAATATTCACAGAGTTTTACGTTTAAAAAGCTAATTTTCTGGCGGCATGGTACTTTGGTACATCATTACCCGTTTTTCTACATGTACTTAACAGATCAGTTCGGGGGGGGGGGGGGGGGGTGGGTGGGGGGGGGGGGGGGTGGGGGGGGGGGGCGGGGGGGCTCAACTTCATTCACCACTGTCCGTTCACTTTAGGTCAATTATCCAACCCGGTGTATACCTAGGTGTAACATTAATGTCGCTCTACACAATTGTGGTGGTGAGGGGGGGGGGGGATAACCAACTCAGAGTGAACTTAGCGTCAGTTTTTAGATGACTGTTCTAAACATACATATATATTACACAAATATATATTACACAAATATATATTACAGAAATAGAATTTAAATAAGTAGCAGTGGTATTATGACAATATTTTTTTACAGAGGGGTCCATGGGGGAGGGGGTTGTAACTGTTTCATATAATTTGTAATCGTAATCACTATCGCCCAAACTGTAAGAATACTACTACCTCATCGTGATGACGTCAAAATTTCCCCACCACTACGCAGTTTGCTCATAAGTAAATTTAAATAGAGGTGCCACATCAGTTGTATTTGTTTCTGTATTGTAATTTGTTTTTAATTAATCACACGATTCAAACTGTATATATAAAGTAATTATGTGTGAAGTTTCATGTATAACATTTTCTTATTCAATTATTCGTAAGCAAATGCATCATACAGTTGCCTTAAACTTAACACCCCTCTTGCCAAGTGGTACTACCGTAGAGGTTTTTTAAACATTGCAATGCATCGTAATAGTTATTTTTAGAATGGCAAACTGATGCAGCTGTTAATACGTGCTGTAAACGTAGACACTACTAGACTAGTATAATAATGCTTAATTGCTGCATGAAAAGAAATCTTGTGATTTACATAGATGTGCCGACCAAAATTTTTTTTAACAAATATCATTGTTTAAAACTTTGAGTTTAAAAAGTTTCCAAAAAGGCGCCACTTTGCTGAAAATGGCCAGAGGGGGAGCGGCCGCTCCCCCTGCTCCCCCCCCCCCTGCGTACGCTACTGGCTACAATCTTTGTGATTTGTTCCATCGTTGCGGCGTTTTTTTTCCCCCCACACATTAATTACAGTATGATTATGTGGTAACTTTTCTGTTTGTATTATTATTATTTCTTTTTTTTTTTTGGGGGGGGGGGGCATATTTTTACAAGTCATTACAACACATCAACCCCCACCCCCTCCGTCTGAAATGATATAAGATAAATTACTAATAATCTTTAAAAAATCATTATTTCTTTCATATTTTTCTTTTTTGAGAATTATCAAATATATACTACATCAAATCTACTTTAATATCAAATTACTACACCAAATTTACTTTCAATACCAAATATATGCTGCATCAAATTTATTTTCAATACCAAATATATACTGCATCAAATTTATTTTCACCCTTAAAATATTTCCCTAATGCGTCCATTTCGTTGATCGGGCGTCTCCCTCTTGTTATTATTTTTGGCAACTTTTTCCCTAAAGAGTTAACATCAAGCCTGATATATCTGCATACGAATATTTTTACCCAAAAGTGTTAAAATTAGCGTGGCATATCTGCACATGAATATGTACAGTGTCGTTTGTTTAGTCTGATCGTGTTTACTTTATCTGGTATCATTGACATCGGTTTAGCAACATCCCCGAATTGAAGCTGTTTTCTCACACAATAGTTGTACCAAGTTTTCTCATCGCTGTCACCAGATCTAAGTAGCTCTCACAAGATTTGTCTATTTTTTAACGTTGCTTTATACTAATTATACCGTCACCCAACTCCGTATAACGCAATATAACAAAGTAATAAACCGCACGTGAATATAAAGTGTAAAAAGTTTGAGATAGACTTATTCCCATCGTAGTATAATGTTGGTACCGTAGGCCCATTAGCTATGGACAACAATTCATCTAGGAATGAAAAATCTAAAATTAAACAAAAACAGATTGTTTTTGAATGGACAAAGTCTTCCGCAGCAGATCCAGAAAGAAAAGCAGATTGCAATCGAGTCGACGGGCCATAGGCCACACACGATGTTAAGTAATACTTCATTGTGTTGGAGAGTTTCTTTCAGTTATCTCTTCGTAAACGTCTACCCCCCCCCCCCCCCCGTCCCCCAACAAAATAGAATTTATAAAGAAAATATATACCTTTACAAGTATACGCCCCCTTCCCCCCGGAAAATTTAGTCCGCCCCTCCTCCTCCCCCGGAGAAAATAGTCTGAAAGAAACACTGGTGTGAATCCGCCTCTAAATATTACAGAACGAAGAAGAAGAAAGGATAAAATTGTCATGACATAGGTCTGTCAACTGTCCGGTATTTGGTGAAGCGGTGTAAACGTGAGCTCCAGTCCCTAGCGAGGTCAAGGCCGTGACCTCCGTAAGTGTGGGTCAAGTGGACACGGCACGTACGGCCGAGGGGAGTCATGTTACCTGAGACACGGGAAGAAGTAGCTCATGGACGTGTCATACACTCACACACTCACACATGGACGTGTCAACACATACACACTCACACATGGACGTGTCAACACACACACACATGAACGTGTCAACACACTCACACATGGACGTGTCGACACACTCACACATTGACGTGTCAACACACTCACACATGGACGTGTCAACACACTCACACATGGACGTGTCAACACACTCACACATGGACGTGTCAACACACTCACACATGGACGTGTCAACACACTCACACATGGGACGTGTCAACACACTCACTCACTCACACATAGACGTGTCAAAACACACACTCACGCACACATGGACGTGTCAACACACTCACACATGGACGTGTCAACACACTCACACATGGACATGCCAACACACTCACACATGGACGTGTCAACACACTCACACATGGACGTGTCAACACACTCACACATGGACGTGTCAACACACTCACACACTCACACATGGACGTGGTCAACACACTCACACATGGACGTGTCAACACACTCACACATGGACGTGTCAACACACTCACACACGCATGGGACGTGTCAACACACTCACACATGGACGTGTCAACACACTCACACATGGACGTGTCAACACACTCACACATGGACGTGTCAACACACTTACACATGGACGTGTCAACACACTCACACATGGACGTGCCAACACACTCACACACTCACACATGGACGTGTCAACACACACACACATGGACGTGTCAACAGTCAACACACTCACACTCACACACTCACACATGGACGTGTCAACACAGTCACACATGTACGTGTCAACACACTCACACACTCACACATGGACGTGTCAACACACTCACACATGGACGTGTTAACACACTCACACATTGACGTATCAACACACTCACACACACACACACTCACACATTGACGTATCAACACACTCACACTCACACACACACTCACACATGGACGTGTCAACACACTCACACTCACACATTCACTCACACATGGACGTGTCAACACACTCACACATTGACGTATCAACACACTCACACTCACACACACACTCACACATTGACGTATCAACACACTCACACTCACACACACACTCACACATGGACGTGTGAACACACTCACACATGGACGTGTCAACACACTCACACACACACTTACACATGGACGTGTCAACACACTCACACATGGACGTGTCAACACACTCACACATGGACGTGTGAACACACTCACACATGGACGTGTCAACACACTCACACATGGACGTGTCAACACACTCACACACACACACATGGATGTGTCAACACACGCACACACTCACACATGGATGTGTCAACACACTCACACACATGGACGTGTCAACACACTCACACTCACACATTGACGTATCAACACACTCACACATTGACGTGTCAACACACTCACACATGGACGTGTCAACACACTCACACATGGACGTGTCAACACACTCACACATGGACGTGTCAACACACTCACACACATGGACGTGTCAACACACTCACACACTCACACATTGACGTATCAACACACTCACACTCACACACACACTTACACATGGACGTGTCAACACACTCACACACTCACACATGGACGTGTCAACACACTCACACATGGACGTGTCAACACACTTACACACTCACACATTGACGTATCAACACACTCACACTCACACACACACTTACACATGGACGTGTCAACACACTCACACATGAACGTGTCAACACACTCACACATGGACGTGTCAACACACTCACACACACACTTACACATGGACGTGTCCAACACACTCACACATGGACGTGTCAACACACTCACACATGGACGTGTGAACACACTCACACATGGACGTGTCACACACTCACACATGGACGTGTCAACACACTCACACATGGACGTGTCAACACACTCACACCATGGACGTGTCAACACACTCACACATGGACGTGTCAACACACTCACACATGGACGTGTCAACACACTCACACACACACACATGGATGTGTCAACACACGCACACACTCACACATGGATGTGTCAACACACTCACACACATGGGACGTGTCAACACACTCACACTCACACATTGACGTATCAACACACTCACACATTGACGTGTCAACACACTCACACATGGACGTGTCAACACACTCACACATGGACGTGTCAACACACTCACACATGGACGTGTCAACACACTCACACACATGGACGTGTCAACACACTCACACATGGACGTGTCAACACACTCACACACATGGACGTGTCAACACACTCACACACTCACACATTGACGTATCAACACACTCACACTCACACACACACTTACACATGGACGTGTCAACACACTCACACACTCACACATGGACGTGTCAACACACTCACACATGGACGTGTCAACACACTTACACACTCACACATTGACGTATCAACACACTCACACTCACACACACCACTTACACATGGACGTGTCAACACACTCACACATGAACGTGTCAACACACTCACACATGGACGTGTCAACACACTCACACATGGACGTGTCAACACACTCACACATGAACGTGTCAACACACTTACACATGGACGTGTCAACACACTCACACATTGGACGTGTCAACACACTCACACATGAACGTGTCAACACACTCACACATGGACGTGTCAACACACTCACACACTCACACATGGACGTGTCAACACACTCACACACACATGGACGTGTTAACACTCACACGTCATGGGCCGTTAAGGCCCCCTACTAACATGGATTTGATAAACAGAGCGGCATTCTTGCACAGAAAGGTGTGTGAGGGGGGGGGGGTGCAGGTGTTATACTGAGAAAAATGATATTGCAAACAAAAAATATAAAATGCCGATGATTCAAAATGTGGGATTCCACCGAGACTAAGATCATGAAATATATAACACAGGTGTCCTCCAGTTTTGCTAGACTGAAGGAATATATTGGATATCTGTATTCCGTACTGCAACCATATGTGCCCTCGAGTTACTGACCCCATATAAAATCATGCTGCTGTCTGAAGCAGGTCTATGTATGACCCCCACTGCAGTACGACAGTACTATAGGTAAGGTCACGTTAGTCAGGCTGTTGGGTCTTGTAACGACTGAAGCTACCATAGTTTCTTTCATGCATTTCCTGGGGGGGGGGGGGGGGCAAAAATATTTCAAGTTTCGCCCGGCCCCCCGGAGAAAAAGGTCTGAAAGAAACAATAGAGGCTATGATCATCGTTCTAAAGCACCCACGTTTCCCTACCGTCCCACCCCCACCGCCCTGTCCCCACACCTGCCCCCACCGTCCTACCCCCACCGTCCTGTCCCCCCACCGTCCACCACCTTGCCCCCACCGTCCTACCCCCCCCCCGCCCACCGTCCCCCCCACCTGTCCCCTCACGTCCTGTACCCACCGTCCCACCCCCACCGTCCTGTCCCCTCCGTTCTATCCCCCACCGCCCCCCCCCCGTCCCCCCACCTGTCCCCACCGTCCCCACTGAACGAACGACCAGGACCAGACGACCGGGTCACCGTGTCCTAAATTATCCCCTGTCTCAACATCTTTAGGGCCCCACTACAACAGACAGGTTTATGGCCCTTGCCAGCGCTCCTATTTTATTTCCTGACATTTAAGTGACGCAATAGCTTCGTATACAAGAGTATTAACTCCCTTTATGGAGTAATTTCCCTTTTATTTGTGGAGTTTTTAAATATGGGCATCAGGCGACGTATGTATATGCGCGCGCATGCGTACGTGTTGCATAGTTAGAATATTAGGTAGGGTATAGTAATGTTAGACTTTATCAAAACTTTCCTTTAAAGATTTAATCATCAATCAACGTTCAGGGTGATTGTCATGCTTTACTTTAGTCAAAGTCATAAACAGTGACCTAGGTATACATGTCTGCGAAATGATTGTAGGAAAAAAAGTCACAGGAAAAAAAGTCACAGGAAAAAAAGTCACAAATATATATTTGCATGATATTTGTTAATACTTTTATGTATTAAATATTTAGAGAGTGCAAATTAACTTAGGATTAATTAAATGTAATGTAATGTGTCTAGGCTGTATACGCATAGTAATTGTTATAATTCATCTAAAAATATTTATTATGAAGTATGTAGTTTGTAATTATTTTAAACTTAATATTAGTAGCATTTAATAGAATGCTCTAAAATCCACGTTTTTCATCGTGTTTTTTTTTTAAAATACCAAATTTAAATAATAAATTACCGTGAAATGGTAAGTTCATCTGACTTGCTGCCCTCAACCACCTTTACTGCCCAGATTTATCACGCTCATTACATAACAAAACTTATGATCAAAACAGAAAGCCGACAAGGTTCAAAGGCTGTCATTGACGCATAACGTCAACAATACAAAATATGTTCGGACAATGGCTACTGAGGAGAGGCCGACCAGAGAATAGCCTTCGGCAAAATTTGCCTAAATTTCTTTTATAATTAACTTTTCTACCGCGTATTTAACTAAATACGTAACAAAAGTTGTTGTGTTAATTATCTTAGAGTATTTTTACTTACAATTGTTATAAATCATAATGCTTTAAACGTCTATAAATAATTTATGCTATCAAAAAATACAACCCACAACAACAAACATACAAAATTTTACAATTCTTAACAAATTAATAAAAATATTTCTAAAAAGATTTTTGTGACTTTTTTTCTGTGACTTTATTTCTGTGACTTTTTTCCGATAAAATTCTTCTACTGTGACTTTTTTCTGTGACTTTTTTTCCTAGCAAAAAACTGTGACTTTTTTTCTGTGTTTTTTTCCTGTGACTTTTTTTTCCGTTCACCTGCGAAATAGGGGACCAGTCTATGCTAAGATACTAGGCAACAGACAGCAATTTGGCACTAAAAATGACACTGACACCAGTTATGCCAAAGTTGTCTCTATAAAGACAGAGATCCTTTCACAAATATATCAAACATTTTTACTCTCTCGTATACGAAGTATAGAGGAAGTATTGCAATCGTGCAAAAAATCGAAATCGAGGTTTTCGAGATTTTCACAAATCTCGACGTTTTACGCCTCCCTGAGTAGGAAAGTGGATCTTATTCTACTTTCAATTTTTTAAAAGCCTATAACTTGAGTGCTGTTTCTGATAGATAGATAGATGAAATTTCACATATAAGTAAAAGATCTAATTATCTGTCTTCCATCAAATTTTGAGTAATTTCCGGTGACGCCATTTCCGATTTCTCAACAACAAAACGCATATAAATTTATAAAGTACTAATATTCCGCACATATTGTTTGCCGTTCACTTGGTGCGCAATCCTTTTTTATACATTCTAGTTTAAAAAGTTTAAGTATGTAAACATTGATTAAAAATCATGTCTATGTCCCGCGTTCCAATCCCACGTAGTGTTAAATAAGTATATTCGAGAAACTTTAGGGAGATCACTCCCGCTTTATTGTCTTATCGATTTGGGCTATCCTGTTATCGTTGTTATTTGCTAAGGTTGATTGATTATTGTTTATTAATATTGATCTTCCGGGTTGGCTTGTTCATATTGATCATCAGATGTGGCTTGTTAATATTGATTGGTTATTTGTTGCCAAATATTGATTGTCGTACGTATTTAGAAATAACGAGCGATGCTACTGAATATTTAAAAAATTCATTAACGTAGGTAAAAAATCACCATCCATTTTCCTTTCCTCAATCTGCTGTCATGGTAGAGCAGAGGCAGCAGAGTTGACGTATTTCGATATTGATGACAATTGAAATGAAGTAGTCAGCAGTTGAATTTATTTAAATTATCCGGTTGAAAACCAATAAATGATGTTAAATCGAGGTTACGACAAAATGTTGATGTTGTGTTATGAGGTTATAGACAGAATGTTGATGTTGTGTTGTTATAGACAGAATGTTGATGTTGTGTTGTAAGGTTGTAGACAAAATGTTTTTATGTGAGGTTATAGACAGAATGTTGATGTTGTGTTGTGAGGTTATAGACAGAATGTTGATAGTGTGTTCTGAGGTTATAGACAGAATGTTGATGTTGTGTGGTGGGCTTAAAGACAAAGATTCGTGACTTGGACTGGAGTAAGAACAACATGATGTGGACTGGTTTAACTTGTTAGGTGAACCTGTTAGATACAGGTGATAAAGGTCGTTGGTCATCTGACCAGCTGGTAGCCACAAGTGTGGGACTCCAGTTGGTCGGTGACTCCAGGTGGGCAGTGACTCCAGGTGGGCAGTGACTCCATGTAGTTAGATAAATGACTCCAGGTTTAAAGCCATTAAAGCACGTAGGATCAGCTGTCACTGGTGGTAAACTTTGACCTCTAAATTGTCCAGTAGCACCCGAGATTGTCCACTCAAATGTCCACTTCGTATGTCGTTTTCAAATGTCCATTAATGTCTAATGTATGTAAAACCCGAGAGAGCCACGAAGGAATGCCACGTACAACACATACATATGGATAACCCCTCTTCCCACACACACAATTAAGCTTTTGTGTGTTACATAAAGCCAGGTACCGATTAGAGCTGAATTGACTCCTCAGTCTTGTACTAATCAATCATTTATCATCAGAATCAGTAGATGTTTCGGTTACATAGTCGCCTGGGTTAAACCTTCCGTCACATGGTCTCTTAGTAAAACCTTTATTTACCTCTGCTGCTGTTTAGGGCTCATCTATAAATGACGTCACGCTTTTTTTTCACGCTTTTTACCCCCCCCCTCACCTCCGTCACACATCGTCACAAAAAGCCAGACCCCCCCCCCCTAAAATGACATCACACCTCAGCCTACAACCCCCCTCAAAATTGCAGTTGAATTTTTTTTAAACATCAATATTTTCCAAAATCTTGTCTGAACTCTGTCAAAATAGAGTATTTTAAATCAATTTCTATTACAATTTATTAGAACAGTTTTCTTAACACGAAATATAGTCTAAAATTAGTTTTCTAACATTGCTTTTTTAAAATGCAAAAGTGTGACGTCGCACCATCTGACCCCCCCCCCCCCTCATCACACATCGTCACAAAATTAAGGACCCCCTCCCCCCCCCTCTACGAGTGTGACGTCATTTATGGACGACCCCTTAACGTTTAGACCAGTTGAATTATATCTAATCAAACACATTTTGTTATGGGAAAGTACACATGCCAACCGCCACAACGTTCTCGTCCTCCCCCCCCCCCTCCCCCTTCATTTGTACGTCACTGTGAATGGGTCATACCTCCTCACATCTAAACCCTACTTAGGCCGTTTTATTTCTTAATAAATTAAATTTTTAAAAAAAACTATTTTAAAAAGACAGCAAGAAAGATGTAGATCTAGGGCCGACTCACAATTTGAAAGCAAATAATACGAACGCGGGTGGAAATTCCATTTTTAAATATGTTTCTGGAATTTCCCAAAATGAAATCGATTTTTTTCCCGCGTGTGGATGGTTTTTTCTACAACGACCCTGGCCTTCTTTGTCTGAAGACGAAAGGACAAAGTAATCAGGTCAAAGATTAAGAGTACTGTCTTCGCCAAATTGATTTCATCTCACTTACTTATAATAACATGAATTAAAATAATATTTCCCTTATATACTGCTGTTTATTCAGATCGCAAATGATTTGTTATATTACTTTATATTCAAATCACAAAGGATATTTCTGATTTCTGATATTTCTGCCAATTCTAAAAACTAAAGATCTTTGTTATATTCTTTCTGCCAATTCTAAAAAGTAAAGATCTTTGTTATATTTCTCCCAATTCTAAAAAGTAAAGATCTTTGTTTATATTTCTGCCGATTTCAAAAATCTAAAGATCTTTGCTATATTTCTGCCAATTCTAAAAACCAAAAAATCTTTGTTATATTTCTGCCAATTCTAAAAACTAAAGACCTTTGTTATATTTCTGCCAATTGAACTGTTGAATTATCACTATTATTAAAGTTGTTTTTTCCTTCCCTTCCCTTCCTCCCCTCCCCCTCTTTTTACAGCGGTGATGACGCAACGGAAATGACGGCGATGACCACAGCGTCACCCGAGGCAGACTGGGAGAGGGTCGATGACGTCACCCCGCCCACCACCACCACCAATCGCGAGCGAGGAAAAGCTTGGTTCAAAAAACTCAAGTCTCCAAAGGGGTTATGTAAGTGTGACAGTGACGTCAGCAGGTAGACTGGGGGTTGGGGTGTGGTTAAGTGGTTGGGGTTTATTGTACGGTGGTTGAGGTGGTTTATTTAGAAGTGGTTGGGTTTTTTTGGTACAGTGGTTGGGGTTTTTGGTCTTAGTGGTTGGGGTTTATTGTGAAATGGTTGGGTTTTTTGGTATAATGATTGGGGTTTTGGGTACAGAGATTGGAGTTTTTGGTATATTGTTTGGGGTTTATGGTACAGGGTTGGGGTTTTTGGCACGGTGGTTGGGGTTTTTGGTACAGTGGCTGAGGTTTTTGGTAAAGTGGTTGGGCTTTATTGTGAAGTGATTGGGGTTTGTGTAGGCGTAGATTGGTTATGTTTATGTGCAGTGAGGAAAGGGGGGGGGGGGGGGGGGTAGGAGATCCTCAAGCACCAAAACTAGCCTGCGTCGCTTAAGGCAGTGGAGACTACCCAAACGATAATTTTTTCAATGTTGGGAACCTTTTTATCTCCATTATGTCCTCACTTCGTCTAACCTTGCATCCGACATGTCTGTCACAACATAAACATACTCTGCATGTAAAGAAAAAACTATTTTTTTTCTATATAAATACCAAGTCATGATTTTAAATTCAAACGATCTAAAAAAAAATTTTAAGTATTTATACAAATGATAAATAGGGTTGCCAGATACCTTTTCCGAAAATACTGGACACCTTTCCATCCTTCCCTTCTCAGGTGTGCCGCAAAGCAGAAGAAGGGGGGTAACAGAGTATTATTCATATACTTATCCAGTATTTATATTTATTTTATCCTGGACAGTCTGCTCAAATACTGGACACCTGGCAACCCTAATGATAAACTTATAGATGAAACATTTGGTTTCTACTTTCAGGTTTTTTGAGTGTCGCCTCAGCTGTTTTGTTGATCGTTGCCGCCTACCTGTTGTCTAAAGTTGTTTTTGGTGAGTAAAAATTATGCATGAGCATGCACATGCCACTGGATGGTGTGCAGATGCATTATGTTATCATGATCATCAGACATGTGTTATTAGCTGCTGTTATTTAACTGGGAGACTCACACAATTAAATCTGTTTCTTGATAGAAAGTAACCTACACAGTTCAACTAGTGATTGATTTAATATATTCACTCAATTATAATTATTTGTTAATGATGTATGTAATCTTTCTGTACTATAGTATAGATGGTCTGGGTGCCCTTTATTGTTAGCTATATCTTCTACAATCATTTCATCATTTATCAATCATAATAAAACATTGTTGTCACACTTTTACTTTTAACCAGTGGCGTAGCGAGGTCGGGTGTCACCCGGTGCGGCTCTTAATGGTGTCACCCCCCCCCCAGGGGCGTAGCGACTCTTCCCGGGGACAAACTTTCAATTTTCGATTTGCACCCCCCCCCCTCGAACTTTCGATTTGCACCCCCCCACCCCCCTTCAAATTTTTCTCTATATATTTTACTATTTTTTGCCTTGGTGTCACCCCCCTAAGTGGTGTCACCCGGTGCGGTCCGCACCCCGCCCCCCCCCCCCCCCCCGCCCCCCCGCTCGCTACGCCTCTGCTTTTAACTTAATATTAACATTGTTCTGAAACTCAACTTCATCTACTCTATTAAACAACAGGTCTGAAAATGGACCCTTCTTAATATGTTATGGATAAAATATACATAATGTAAACTTAATGAAATTAATTGCTAATTATTTATTTTCCTCTGATCAGGCATACTTTACATAGAGAGCTGTGATGCGGATCATTTTATTCCCATTTACCTGGTGATCAGTGGAGCGTTACCTCTGATTGTCATAGCACTAATTATCCTGCTCATTTATTTGAAGTACAAGCAGGACAACTCTGACGAGGGCGTCTCGTCTGTTCACCTGACTGCCTTCGTTTATTTCTTCATCCACCTCGTCCTTCAACTGGCAGGTACAGCTTTTTTATACAACTTTTTTATACAACTTTTTTATACAACTTTTTTATACAACTTTTTTATACAACAACTTTTTTATACAACTTTTTTATACAACTTTTTTATATAACTTTTTTATACAACTTTTTTATACAACAACTTTTTTATACAACAACTTTTTATACAACAACTTTTTTATACAACTTTTTTATACAACAACTTTTAAGTACAACAACTTTTTTATACAACAACTTTTTTATACAACAACTTTTTTATACAACTTTTTTATACAACAACTTTTTTATGCAACAACTTTTTTATACAACTTTTTTATACAACAAATTTTTAATGCAACTTTAGTACAACAACTTTTTAATGCAACATTAGTACAACAACTTTTTAATGCAACATTCAATACAACAATTTTTAAGTACAACAACTTTTTAATGTAACATTAGTACAACAACTTTTTAATGCAACATTCAATGCAACAATTTTTAAGTACAACAACTTTTTAATGCAATATTCAATACAGCAACTTTTGATGCAACTTTTAATACAACATTTAATACAACAACATTTAATACAATAACTTTTAAGTAAAACAACTATTAATGCATTTTAAAAATACTTTTTAATCATATTTTTAAAAAAATATTTTTTTTAAATAAAATTAATCAATATTTTCAATGCAACTTTTAAATAACACACTTCTGTATGGAACAAATTAAAAAAAAACAACACATTTAAAATTACAGTTTTTAAAAAAATGAATACAACATTATGTTTTTTTAAATTTAAAAAAAAAAATTTCCAGTAACAAATTTAATACTTCTTTTAAAGTGTATTATATTTCATTTTTAAAATAGTACAAATAAATTTAAATACAACTTTTTAAAATATTAATTTAAAACCATGAGTCTGGCACAAGTTTAAAATATTCAACCATTCCACTGAACTTCCAGGTAGCGTGTGTGTGATCCGCACAAGAAACCACCTGAACAGCAAGGGTTCCGTGGACTGTGACGAGACCCTGGTCACATTCTCCTTTGGGGTGGTCATCTTTGAGCTGGTCATCTCCTGCTTGATGTTCATCATAGCCGTGCTCTCCATCTGCGAGCTCGTCTACCTCGAGTGTTGCCAGACCCAGGACCCCAACCGGGACAGGACAACTAGCAATGTCCTCTCAGTGCTTTGATAGTCCTGTGATGTCCTGTAAGGACTTTGATAGTCCAGCAATGTCCTCTCAGTACTTTGATAGTCCAGTGATGTTCTCTCAGTACTTTGATAGTCCAGCAATGTCCTCTCAGTACTTTGATAGTCCAGTGATGTTCTCTCAGTATTTTGATAGTCCAGCAATGTCCTGTCAGTACTTTGATAGTCCTGTGATGTCCTGTCAGTACCTTGACTCTCAGTACTTTGATAGTACTGGTATTGTAACTACAAGGTCCTCTCAGTACTTTGATAGTCCAGCAACATTGTCTCAGTACTATGATAGTCCATTGATGTTGTGTCAGGACTTTCATAATCCAATGATGTCCTCTCAGTACTATGATAGTCCAGTGATGTACTGTGAAAGTAACTACAATCTTCTCTCAATACTTTGATAGTCCAGCAACATTGTCTCAGTACTTTGATAGTACATGAACTGTTAGTTAAGGACTTTGATAGCAATGTTATATCAGGACCATAACAGTACTTACTTACACTGTCGTGGCAGTACTTTGATAGTTGTGCTAGTACCACGATAATGACAGTACCCGCTATCTTCTGACAGAACTTTGATAACGAAAGTACCAACAAAGTACTCTGATAATACAAAGTACTTGTAAAAAAACTTGTATTTACATAGAACCAAGAAACATAAAACCAGCATTTTGTATCAGACCAGTACCACGTCAGGGGAGCTAACTATATTTTATAAAGGGAAGCAATTCAGTTATTACTGAGCGTGTTAGTTTCCATTAGGATCACATCTCACCGTGTTGAAGTTGGTTGTTTCTGCTTCCTGCATTATGTGAAACATTTCACTTAAAAAGTTTTTTTAGCAACTTGTTGATTAAAGCATGGGCTGTAATAAAAAAGTAATGAAACTTTTAGTAACACTAGTTCCCTTGTACTCTCCTTTTATTTTTGTTTTAGAATCTAGTTTTAAATCAAAATTTTTGTTTTATTATCTGCTGAACGTATTAGCTAGATCTAATTTGAATTATATTCTTTAGGAATGTATATTCTGTGACGTTTAGATTTTAGATGATGCAGAAATCTATTATTTGTGATGATCTATTTTCTCTGATTATTGAATAAAACTAAGATGTGTCACAAAAAAAAAATTTAGGAATGTGTAATTAGCAAATTTAATCTAATTACTAAATCAAAATTACACTAGCTAAATGTGGTATTTTCAGAATAATTTTAAAATCTGCATAAAGAGTTATGAACATTTTAAGTATTGGATGTTTACCAATGTGAAAAAAATCATAATTTGTTTTTTAACATGTCATTCATTTCATTCTCAGCTGACATTTTACATAACATTTCACCTGACATGGCATTTCTGTTACATAAATTGATGCTGCATAAATTGTTATCATATAAATTAATGTCATATAAACTGATGTCACATTTGTATGTATATTTTGTTGGCACGTCACATGGACCTAAATTTTCTGGTGTATAAGATGACTGTTTAATCCAAGAAAATCTGAAAAATTGGGCTTAAGTTATACGCTGGGTATTGTCTGTTAGGGCTAGTAGACCCCAAACTCTATATTTTAACTGGAAAGGTTGGGTGTTGTCTTATACACATGGTTCTCTTATTCATACAGTTGTCTTATACATATTGTTGTCAAGATTTCTTGAAAATGTTGATCTAATGTTGACACACTTTGATAATGTCACTCTCCGTAAACAAAAGACAAACTTAGTAGAGTTGTGTAGTATCACCATGAGGACCAGTAGCCTGTAGATGCAAACACAAGCTACAGGAGACGAGGGTTTCCATTTTGTATGGCAGACCTTGCTGCATTATAATCTTGTCAGCCAAGGTTTCTAGCCTGGATTTTTAGAATGGGTGAGAGGTAAGGTGAGCCACAGAATCAAATGTTCTATAGTTAATGCAAGTATTATTTAAAGTTACAGCACATGCAGGCATACACTACACACCATGGTAGTGCCCTAAACTTCACACCTCACTGTACACACCTACCTGCACACACCTCAGTATACACACTTCACCGTACACACAACACACGTCACCGTACACATCATTATACACACACCATATACACATCACCACACACACACACCATACACACATCACCACACACACACCATATACACATCACCACACACACACCATACACACACACCATACACACATCACCACACACACATCACCACACACACATCATACACACATCACCACACACACATCAACACACACATCACCACACACATCACCACACACATCACCACACACATCACCACACACATCACCACACACACATCATACACACATCACCACACACACATCAACACACACATCACCACACACATCACCACACACATCACCACACACATCATACACACATCAACACACACACATCACCACACACGCATCACCACACACACCATACACACATCACCACACACACATCACTATACACACACCATACACACATCACCACACACATCACCACACACATCATACACACATCACCACACACACACACACATCATACACATATCACCACACACACATCAACACACACACATCACTATACACACACCATACACACATCACCACACACATCACCACACACATCACCACACACATCACCACACACATCACCACACACACCATACACACCATACACACATCACCACACACACATCACCACACACACACCATACACACATCACCACACACATCACCACACACACCATACCCACATCACCACACACACACCATACACACACACCATACACACATCATACACACATCACCACACACACACCATATACACACACACCACACACACATCACCACACACATCACTACACACACCATACATACATCACCACACACACACCATACACACATCACCACACACATCACCACACACATCACCACACACATCACCACACACACCATACACACATCACCACACACACACACCATACACACACACCATACACACACACACCATACACACATCAACACACACATCTTACACACATCACCACATACACATCAACACACACACATTACCACACACACACACCATACACACATCACCACATACACATCACACACACATCACCACACACACACCATACACACATCACCACATACACATCACACACACATCACCACACACACATCAACACACACACACATCATACACACATCACCACATACACATCAACACACACACATTACCACACACACACACCATACACACATCACCACATACACATCAACACACACACATTACCACACACACATCAACACACACCATTCACACATCGATATATACACACACTACACACACACACATCACCACATACACACACCATACACACATCACCACATACACACACCGTACACACACACCGTACACACACACCACCATGTACACAAACACATAATCACCACAGTGGCTGTATTATTAATTTTAAAATTGGAATTTTTTTTTTACAATCCATCAGCTGTAAAGCTATGTTTAATCCATCAGCTGTAAAGCTATGTTTTATTCACTAGCTGTAAAGCTATGTTTAATTCACCAGATGTAAAGTTATATTTAATTCTTAAGCTGTAAAGCTATGTTTTATTCACTAGCTGTAAAGCTATGTTTAATTCACCAGATGTAAAGTTATATTTAATTCTTAAGCTGTAAAGCTATGTTTAATTCATCAGCTGTAAAGCTATGTTTAATTCACCAGTCACCATCCTTCACTGCCAAGTTGTAATTTATATGAGAATAAAAAATTGAACTTTTGGAAATTAATTTCTAATTTATTTTTTATTCGTAGCTGCATAATTTATTTCTCTAAAAAGCTTTTCATTCCCTATTACTTTCAGATTAAATTTTTTAGGTAGAGGAAGTAACTCTGTAAAAACATGGGATAATTTTTAAAAAGGGCTACTTCCCCATAACGCTTTAAAAAATAGTAATATAGCCGATAGCATAATATATTTATAATGAAAGTAATTTGGTACATGTGTCCTACCCCAGATGGCATAGTACCAGAAGACAGTGAGTTATCTCCCGTGTGTAAAACAAAATGTTAGTTTTGAAAAAGGGAGAGAACTTACATTTGATTTGAATGAGGGAATAAAAGCAAAAAAAAAGAAAATACACAAAAGACTCATTTAAATGTAATAGTATTTTTTATGAATTAGATAAATAATATGATACACGTTGCTTATAGAACTGTGTTTGTATTTATTTATTTTTTCTGACTAAACGTCAAAAATAATAAACATTACGCCTAAGTATCTCTCAATATGAATTAGCTTGAACTATTTAAAAAAAAAAATTTAATAAGCGTATACCTAATGAAAAAGTTACTAATTGTAAAATTTTGGATCCCTTGAATAAGGGACATATCCTACATTAAAAATAGATTCTAGTAATCCCTACTTACTATAAAATGTTAAAAAATCGATTTCTATAACAAAATTGAATTCAAATTTTAAAAAAAAGTTCAGTGATGGGTAGTAGGAGTCGCCGCCCCCCCCCCCCCCCCCCCCCCACCCGACCCCCAACGGTCGTGAAATCCTGTGAGCAGTTTTTAAACACACATCGACTACAAATGAATTAATTTATACCTTAATTATAGCTACTTTAAATCTACTTAGTAGATATGTTACGAATTTATTTACCGACTTTTGAGGTTCATTTACTGAACATTTCATTTAAATGTCAAGACTTAGACCGACCGCGCCTATCCAGTCACTAACCAACACAGAACTTTGGCGTCCTATGATACGGGTCAATGTCAAGGTCGTGTGCGGTGGGTTCAAAAAGTGTGAGATCAAATTAGGGTAGAAGTTTGTACACGTTATCTAATCAACGAAACTTCGCTGCACTGGCGAAAAGAAAAACGCGAAGTCTGAAGGAACGCTGGTTATCAGTGTTTCTTTCAGACCCCTTCTCTGGGGAAAGGGGGGGGGGGCACTTGAAATTTTGAATGGGCTGGGGGCGGAATTGAATTTCTGAGAAGGGGAGCTGACACTGGTTCAAGTATAATTATATTTTCTGTATAAATTAATTTTTATCTAATTTCGTTGAGTGAGAGTAATGGGGGGGGGGGGGGGGGGAGGGGGGGGGGGTAGTGACTGAAACAAATCTCTGAACCCCGAACCCCACCCTAACCTTATCAACGATTTCTCTAAATCTGCCATAAGCCTATAATCACCCCCAGAAACTTTCAACGCGATTTTTTAAAGTGTATTTTATTAATAGACGTATTTTTTTATTGTGATTATATAAATAGGTAATTAGGTAGTGTTAGTATTAGCATACGACTCCTGACCTTTGAACCATTTCGAATGTTCATGAATGTATTAATCAACAAACTTTGGTCGTATATTTTTTTGGTCATATCTTACCTTGATTAGTTTGAGGGAAGTTTATCACTGTTTAATCAAGATGATTACCCCTCACAAAAGTGGCTAATCTCGTTGTGTCAAGTTATTGCAAGCGGTATCTATTTATAGCTCGATCAGCTAAAATACTTTGATGGTCTCTCACAGCGGCGTAGTTCGGGTGGTGGGGTTCATTTTAGGGGTTCATATGCCGCCCCGCCCCTACCTCACAGACCCATTCCTACCTCACTCCACGCCACTACATCCCCATCCCACTCCTACCTCACCATCTCACCCTTACCTCACAACCCCACCCCTAACTTATCGTCCCACCCCTACCTCACCATCCTACCCCTACCTCTTTGCACCATCCTACCTCACCATCCCATCAATACCTCACCGCCCCACATCTTCCTCAATGCCTTACCCTCGACCTCAACACCCCACCCTCTACCTCACCGACCCGCCCCTACCTCACCGCCCCACCCCTACCTCACCGCCCCACCCCTACCTCACCGCCCCACCCCTACCTCACCGCCCCACCCCTACCTCACCGCCCCACCCCTACCTCACCATCCCACCCCTACCTCACCATCCCACCCCTTCCTCACCGCCCCACCCCTACCTTAACACCCCGTCCCTACCTCAACACCCCACCCATACCTCACCTTCCCACCCCTACCTCACCGCCCCACCCCTACCTTAACACCCCACCCCTACCTCAACACCCCACCCCTACCTCAACACCCCACCCCTACCTCACTATCCCACCCCTACCTCACCGCCCCACCCCTACCTCACCGCCCCACCCCTACCTCAACACCCCACCCCTACCTCAACACCCCACCCCTACCTCACTATCCCACCCCTACCTCACCGCCCCACCCCTACCTCACCACCCCTACCTCACCACCCCCACCCCTACCTCACCATCCCACCCCATACCTCACCATCCCACCCCTACCTCACCTTCCCACCCCTACCTCACCGCCCCACCCCTACCTTAACACCCCACCCCTACCCTAACACCCCACCCCTACCTCAACACCCCACCCCTACCTCACCATCCCACCCCTACCTCACCGCCCCACCCCTACCTCACCACCCCACCCCCACCTCACCACCCCACCCCTGCTTCAAACGCCACCCCACCACTTGCTTCGAGTCCCAACAATAGCCTATTGTTTCAACATCAAGCACCTGACCAAGCGATTTCAAGTTCAAAAATTCTGCTCAGATAACAACAAGCTTGTATCTCCTGGATGGTATCAGCGCCATCTTGATAAGCACACCCGCCCAAGACGTGTAACTATGTTCAATAAGCTGACGGCTGCAACAATCATAACTGTGTAAACAAACATAAAAGGAAACAGGATTTGCTAGATCTGAGCCTACTCAGCTCTAATAAGTACCTGGCAGGAGTTGGAAAATATGCATCACTTACGACAAGTCTGATTTTTTAGGTGGGCATTGAGATTGTATGGGGTGGGTATAGAGATTGTGTGGGGTGGGTATAGAGATTGTGTGGGGTGGGTATAGAGATTGTGTGTGGGGTGGGTATAGAGATTGTGTGGGGTGGATATAGAGATTGTGTGGGGTGGGTATAGCGATTGTGTGGGGTGGGTATAGAGATTGTGTGGTGTGGGTATAGAGATTGTGTGTGGGGTGGATATAGAGATTGTGTGGGGTGGGTATAGCGATTGTGTGGGGTGGGTATAGAGATTGTGTGGTGTGGGTATAGAGATTGTGTGTGGGGTGGGTATAGAGATTGTGTGGGGTGGGTATAGAGATTGTGTGGGGTGGGTATAGAGATTGTGTGGGTGAGTATAGAGATTGTGTGTGAGGTGGGTATAGAGATTGTGTGGGTGAGTATAGAGATTGTGTGTGGGGTGTGTATGGGGATTGTGTGGGGTGGGTATAGAGATTGTGTGTGTGGGGTGGGTATGGGGATTGTGTGGGGTGGGTATAGAGATTGTGTGTGTGGGGTGGGTATGGGGATTGTGTGGGGTGGGTATAGAGATTGTGTGTGTGGGGTGGGTATGGGGATAGTGTGGGGTGGGTATAGAGATTGTGTGTGTGGGGTGGGTATGGGGATTGTGTGGGGTGGGTATAGAAATTGTGTGGGGTGGGTATAGAGATTGTGTGGGGTGGGTATAGAGATTTGTGTGTGGGGTGGGTATGGGGATTGCGTGAGTGGTGGTGTAAAAACGTGTACCATCCGAAAGCGCAACATTTTAACGGTGTCGCCCATGCACTTTGACCCTCCATCACCCCCCCCCCCTCCCCTCCCCATAACCTGCCCTTAACAGTGGGGAGATTTGACACGGTGGATGAACTGCTCGTTATCTCAAGCAGACATCTCAAGACCTGTTGGCTTGATGGAGCAGGGTGGGGCAATGATGGGGCAGGGTGGGGGTGAGGCAGGGATCCCTAGACTATTATAGGCGTGGTCTGTCACGTGATGGTCATCAACGTAACAGCCCCGTACAGGTAATTGAAAAAAATTAAAACGTGAAATGATTGGAAGAAGAGTATGGCATATTCACTATAGCTTTTGAGATTATAAATTTAATGAACAGCAGTTAATAATAGGAGGTGATGGTGTATGTGTGTCTGTGTGTCTGTGTATAATTGGGGAGGGGAGGGGGAGGGGGGAGATTATAGTATCTACGTAAATTATCTGTTGTGGAAATAGTTAGTTAGGACATTAAAAAAAAATTAAACAAAAAATCGTTTTTAAGCCACCCCTCCTCGTCAGCAATAATCGTCACCACCCCCCCCCTTTTTTCCCCCCAGGAGTGTGGCGTCATTGATGGACAACCACTTTGGTCTCTGCTACTCCAGGCAGATAATGTCCAGAGACCAATCCTGTTATCTAACCCACCGCAACTGATGGAATTGTACTTTGAGAATATTGATTGGAAGCCACCGCCTACCCCCCATCCTTTATTGCTAAGTCATACTTAAAATAATCTCCTTTTCCACGCTCACCACATCTCCCTGCCAATGCCTTTCGTCCTCCGGATATATATATATATATATATATATATATATATATATATATATATATATATATATATATATATATATATATATATATATATGTATATATATATATATATATATATATATATATATATATATATATATATATATTATCTATATATATATATATATATATATATATATAATATATATATATATATATATATATGATGGTATCTTGTTTATGTAATTTATGTAATTAATTCAGTATTTAACATGACTAATGTCAGATCCTATGAAGGTATACCAAGTGTGTGAAAACGTCAAAGTTTATCTGGCCACCCTGGCTTAAGACATATCATGTTCCACATGTGGCATGTGGGTGATTGAAACCTAAAGCCACGAACTGAGTCGATACCGTTAGGCTTAGTGGATCAAATGAAGCGTGACGCTCGTCACAGTTGAACACCTAGAGATACGGGGTGGGGGTGAACCATGTAGGCCTATACTTTCTCAGCCAATACAATCTTTTTAAAGAGTTATGTGTTCAAAACTGATTGTCACATTTACATATGACTGAATACATTGTATACATATATATGTGTGTATGTGTATGCAGCAGCACCTAATTTCCACATATCCACATATATCCACATATATCCACATATACCCACATATATTCACATATATCCAGATATATCCACACATATCCACATAAATCCACATATATCCACATATATCCACATATACCCACATGTATTCACATATATCCAGATATATCCACACATATCCATATATATCCACATATATCCATATATACCCACATATACCCACATATATCCACATATATCCACGTATATCTACGTATATCCACATATACCCACATATATCCACATATATCCACATATATCCACACATGTCCTACATACATCTATGGCAAACTGATCTAGCTCGAGTACTACCTGCATTCTCCACTCGCTATACACACACACACAGCCATACACACTCATGCCACACACACACACAGTCACACACACAAATACACTCACACACGCTATTATGCCACACACATTAACACACATCACACGCACACACACACACACACATACACACAACACAAATACACTCACACACACTCTCATGCCACACACATTAACACACATCACATGCACACCTTACACACACACACACACACACACACTCTCATGCCACACACCTTACACACACACCTTACACACACACACCTTGTCAGATTAAAAAAAAATAATTGACACAACTTATCACTGACAATATCGATGTTCAGTCAACCGGAACTTATCCAACAAAAAACTGGAGCACCATGGCCGCTATCAGGTGTCTTTCGGTTTTTGACCCATCGAGTGGGGATAGATCTAGAATATGTTTGGTGATGACAGGGCTAAAAAGTGTAACTATAGGGGTATGGGGGGTGGGGGGTGAGATTGTGGCTAAAAAGTCTAACTATAGTGGTATGGGGGGGGGGGATTGATGCTAAAATAGTGGAGGTGTGGGGGGGGGGGGGGTAGGGGCTCAGATTTTTGCTAAAACGTATAACTATACAATCTTGAGTAGATTTTTGTCTCTGAAAGATACAAGGACTACGTACCAAGCAGCCCCACGTGTAAGGTAGCTTCGTCTCTCATTTCTTACTTAACTCTTTACAGCTCAGGGTGACAGCCAGTTTCAGGTCAAAGCTGTCCCCTCACCACACACATACGTGAGGTGGATCCTCACTGACCCCCACCACACACATTCGTGAGGTGGATCTTTATTGACCCCTCACCACACACATACGTGAGGTGGATCCTCATTGAACCCCACCACACATACGTGAGATGGATCCTTATTGAACCCCACCACACACATACGTGAGGTGGATCCTTATTGACCCCACCACACACATACGTGAGGTGGATCCTCATTGACCCCCACCACACACATACGTGAGGTGGATCCTTATTGACCCCCACCACACACATACGTGAGGTGGATTCATATTGACCCCCACCACACACATACGTGAGGTGGATCCATATTGACCCCACCACACACATACGTGAGGTGGATCCATATTGACCCCACCACACACATACGTGAGGTGGATCCATATTGACCCCACCTCACACATACGTGAGGTGGATCCTCATTGACCCCCACCACACACATACGTGAGGTGGATCCTTATTGACCCCCACCACACACATACGTGAGGTGGATCCATATTGACCCCCACCTCACACATACGTGAGGTGGATCCTCATTGACCCCCACCACACACATAAGTGAGGTGGATCCTTATTGACCCCACCACATACATACGTGAGGTGGATCCATATTGACCCCACCACACACATGCGTGAGGTGGATCCTTACTGAACCATCCCCCTCCCCACCCCACCTCACTACTTATATGTAGTTGTGATTGCTCCCAATGGAACATATTCTAGCAACGGATCTCTGCAATAACTCCGTGACCTGGGCGAGTCACCAGAGTTCATGCAGGTTTTGCCTGTGGTCAGCACCTCTTCTCCCACCTGAGTTCAGGCCGGTGGAGTCCGCCTCTATGCCGTATACGCCAGTCTTGTGACATCCGCAGGTCATGACCCAGTATCTCCATCTTTTTTTGCCCTTATTTCACACACCAGATCTTTTAAGCTGGTCAATCCTTATTTCATATATTGGTAGACCCTTGCTAATACCCATTGGTAGACCCTTGCTAATACCCATACATACATACTTAATGAGAAAAAGATTCATTGATCACCAATACACAAATACAGTAGATCCCTACTGAGCCCCACTGCATTGATCCCTACCATTCTTATTGACCCCCCCACACACACACATACAGTAGATCCCTACTGACCCCACACCCCCCTCACACATACAGTACATCCCTACAGACCCCCCCCCCCCACATACACACATACAGTACATCCCTACTACCCCCCCTCCCACACACACACACACATACAGTAGATCCCCACTGACACACACACACATACATTACATCCCTACTGACCCCCACACACCCACACATACAGTAGATCCCTACTCCCTCCCACACACATAGATCCCCACTGACCCCCCCCCCCCACATATACAATAGATCCCTGCCGATCCCCACTAATCCCCACTCCACACATACAAAGATACCAGACCTGAATGGTCGCTTTGACCGCCCTCTCTACTTTTTAACCCTCACAAATAAAAATCACATTATTATTACCACGTTTTCTTTAACTTGCTTTCTCTGTGTGTTTATTTATTTATTTATTTGTTTGTCTTTCCAATCCAATCTTGCGATCGAAATTTCTGGCACTTCCCAGTTAGCTAGCGCGCTGAAATTTTCAGGGAAGCTTTCTTTTGGATGACCATTGAATATTCAATTGTTATTATTACTAAATTGATCAATGGAAACATTTTATTGAGCATTTTAGACCGCTATATAATCTATATATATAATTCTCCTCTGCTAGCCATTACAAAAAAAAACCAGCGACGCGTACCTCGCGCGCAGTGAAGCGAACGATCACATGTCGCCACAGGCTTAGGGGCAGAGAATTTAGCTTGAACCGAGTTTAAACTTACAGGAGGTAGGCCAGTTTGGGGGAGACGATATGGTCGAGTGGTTGGGCACACGATTGCTATCCCACTCGACACGGGTTCAAATATATGTGTTCTAGTCAGTAACGTATTCAAACAACGTGTTTTTTTACGAGTTGTCTTTTTACGAGTTGTCTTTTTACGAGTTGTCTTTTTACGAGTTGTCTTCGTTTACCCAAAAAAAGTGAAAAGATAAAATCGATAGCAAGATTTTAATGCAAACAAACAGACAAAGACTAAAAAGTAGAAAATAATAATCATTAAAAAAGTTTTTAAAAACCCACGTTTTCTGATTGAACTAAAAAGTAGAAAATAAATGCTATAGGCCCTACATCACAATAATGCAAGCGATCACTCTACTATAAGCGAGCAAAAACGTGGGGCGCCGTGATTTTCTTACAGTTTCTAATACTGTTGACTCTCTACAAGCTCCCTAATAAAAGTCAATAGTATTATCTAATCAATAGTAATATAACTTTTACTTCGGCGCCCCACGTTTTTGATCGCTTATAGTAGAGTGATCGCTTGCATTATTGTGATGTAGGGCCTATAGCATTTATTTTCTACTTTTTAGTTCAATCAGAAAACGTGGGTTTTTAAAAACTTTTTTAATGATTATTATTTTAATGCTACACTTACTTTCAACTCGGTTCTGCATGAGTGAATCAGTTGATTTGTCAGCTCAATAGACTTGTTGTAATTAATCAAGTTTTTGTTCGGGTAGTTTGCACCACAGCACACTATACTAATGCGTTTATGGGATTGTACAGGATTGTCCTGTTTCTATTCTTTATTGTGTTTAGTTTGAAATATATTTGTTCTGGAAAATCTTAAAGTCTGCGTCATCCCCAGAATCTACGTGACCCCTGCTTATGTGACCCCTGCTTATCTGACCACTGCTGTGACTCCTGCAACAGCGACCCCTGTTACCCCGACCCCTGCTACTGCAGCCATGACCCCTGCTATTGGACCCCTGGTACCATAACCTCTTCTACTATGACCCCTGTTACTCCGATCCCAGATACCAGTGTATTCTTCGGGAGGGGGCACTTGAAATTTTCGGGGTAGGGGGGGGGGACACTGTTAAAAGTATATATTTTCTATATAAATTCCATTTCGTTCGGGGGATGGGGGGAGCAGTAGACTTTCTTCGAGGGGGGGGGGGGCTAAGAGAAGAAACTGGAAGAAACTCTGCCTGATACTACGACCCCTGTCACTCCGATCCCAGTTACTGTGACGACTACTTCATCCATTTTGGACCCCTGTTATCATGACCCCTGCTAGTGTTACCCATTCGCGTTCAAAGATAATTTTAAGACAGATGCACATCTTGCCTCCTCATATTTAGATCTACTGTGTTTGATTCAATAACTATACGATGACAGGTTAGTGTCACATCTATAGACAGGTGAGTATCCACAGGTGGGCGGGTGTCTCAAATGTAAACACAGATCCGTGTGACCTTGGAGGTATGTTTTTAGCAGCCACCGCCTACGTCACCAACAGATTCCGACCTCTCCCCCGCTTCCCTCCCCACCCCGTTGGCTGTGGATCCAGGTATAAACATAGCCTAGCCTTGACCCTAATTAAAACTCAAGGCAGGTGACCACAGACTAATTGCTCTTACGTCATACATCGACAATGTCGGTCGTCTAGTTAGCGCCTTGTAACTCCTGAGCCCACCTAGCTCTAACCGTACCGGGCATACATTGGAAGAGGAATAAAACCCGCTAGACATTGTGCTAGAGATAGTGCCACATACCCCTTATGCTCTATAGACCACAGATCGTAAATACCAATTACTTTAATCCGTATTTTCATCTCCAATTAGTTTGTGTACATCGCATATTCATTTCATCTGCATACTTATCAAGGTACCTACCCTAGCCTAGTTAAGGTCAAGGCTGTATAAATACCTGGATGAAACAATGTGTAAATATTTGGGGTATTTGGAGCGTGACGCCTCGAAAATTCGCGCGTAAATTTTTAGCAGCAAAAATGATGACGTAGTACACAGAAAGCTAGAACACAAAGTATAAGTTACAGATTTGTGTCTTAGTTTACAAGCGCTGGTTATTTTTATTTTAAATTTTAGTCGAGCCGAGGTAATGACGCCTTTAACTAATTAATTCACGCAATTACCAGACCGAACTGTTCAAACGTTGATAGGGGTCTATTTGTTTAGTGTCTATCATCGTGTGGACGACGAAGACAATCAATTAATTGTGTTTTGGTTTGTTCAATTATGTATAACGTAATTTAGTAAGGCATTAGCATAATGACGTCAGCAGACACTTGGTAATGAGCGTTAATTATGCGCCTTGTTTTTCCGTTGTTAACACGTGTATGTTGAACAGTGCTTGTGTTTCTGTTTTGTGTTGAAACTTATGTGTGTGTGTGGGGGGGGGGGGGGGTTGAAACATGTTTGTGTGTTTAATCGTGTGTTTTGTGTGTGTTGAAGTTTGTCACAAAACAGAGCATACATCCCATTGGATTCGCTCTATAGCAGCCCCTCCCCCCCCCCCCCATCGCTCGTTTATCCCCCCCCCCCAAACACTACTGGACACAGATTTAACTGATGACGTCAGACATCTGTTGTAGAGAGTACGCAGGTGCTGACGTCATGGCGTGTCCCTGCATCACTTCCGGCTAGAAGATTATGAAATCCCAGATTATCCGGACATCCCTGGGGAGATGATGGAGATTTAACGGGTGTGTGTGGGGGGGGGGGGGTGTTCTAATTTTGGAGGGGACAAGTTTCACACCTGAACCTTATCACGTGATTTTGTTGTGCACAGAAAGGCGGGGTGGGTGTTGTCATCTGGCGGGTGCTAGTTATGTGTGTCTTCTGCTTCTGTGAGCAGATGTGCACTGAGGCTGGTTGGGCCGTTGGGCCATCTCATGAGTCAAGTCGGGCCATTGGGCCATCTCATCAGTCAGGTCGGGCCACTGGGCCATCTCATGGAGCAGGTCGGGCCATTGGGCCATCTCATCAGTCAGGTCGGGCCACTGGGCCATCTCATTAGTCAGGTCGGGCCATTGGGCCATCTCATGGAACAGGTCGGGCCACTGGGCCATCTTATTATATAGGTCGGGCCACTGGGTCATGTTTATGGCCTCCAGGCTGCCTCTCCATTCTGAGAATCCACGAGGTCAAGGGTTACGTGTCATCACACACATTTCGTTTACACCCCGTTACTTACCGGATCCACATAAGAAAGGGGGGTGGGGAAGTGGAGGGAGGGGGAGGAGACAATAAAACAAAACAACTTGTTACCCCATCTAAAGGCATCTTCTTTTAATTTTTTAGACTCAACCAAATATCAGTTGGTGGCTGTGTGGTTGAGTTGTAGACTGCACTACTGCAACTACAGGGCAGTTGAGTTCGAACCCGATGTTTTGGCTCTCTAATGCTTTTTTGTACTTGAATATACACCCCCCCCCCCCACCCGTCTCTACCATGGGGCTCCAACATACAATATTTTTGCCTGCTTGTCGCCAGCTGCTAGTTCATCATTTAGCTAGTCCGTATAGGTCTATAACCCCTATACTCGAAATATGCGGCCAAGTACATCTATCTAATATATAAAGCTCAGTTCTGTAACGTGTGGCAAAAAACAAAAAAGTTTGTCGTTGACACTTCTACGGATTTAAGTGTTAGATTTTTTATCGTGCTCAAAGTCTAAATGTACGAGTCGAAAAATTACCATTGAAAGTCTTTAAAAACAATTTTCATTCTATTTACTTAGAAGAATAATTTTCAATTATGAACACGACATAAAATTTTTAAAAAGTGTATCGACGTTTATAAAATTTCTAAAATTGTGTCGGAAATGTATTGACTGCAAAGTTACTTCCCTTTAATGAAAAATAAATCCTTAAGAAGAGAGAATTAACATTTTATTACTTTGTTTTTGGTGTTAAGAAAAAAAAAATAATTACACAATTAGCGGGGATTGATTAAGTGCAATGTCGTTAGGTATTTTTAACACTGCCTTTTATTTATTCTATACACTGAACATACTGTTCAATAATTATTAATTTTTTAAAAAATCAATAACATTTAATAAGCCAGGTCCTACAAATCATATACGTTTATTTCTTTCCATTTACGGATAAGCTTGGAGTATTATCATTTTTGTTCACTAAATTGAAACAGGCGCGTCCGCCGGCGCCCCTGCACGGTTTGATTTGGCACCCTGGGCTATCATGTGAGCGCTATGCTGCATAATTTTGTTTTAAACAGTGCGATAGACTATGGATAAGAAAGGTTACTATAGTCTTTAAGTGAATCAAATCCGGGCGTCCTCCGGCACCCCGACAGGGTGCTATTTGGCGCCCCGGGCCTTCCGGTGTACGCTATGGTATCTACGTTCGCGTGAGTTCAAAAGACTATAAATAAGTTATGCACTATAGGCGTTTACTAAGTTCAATCAGGCGGTGACGTCATGGTGCGTCCTCTGGCGCCCAGACAGGGTGCTTTTTGGGGTCCCGGGCCTCCCGTGTTCGGTTTCGCGCCTACGTTCATTAAAGTGAGTGCAAAAGACTATGAATAAGTTGGGGTACTATAGTCGTTTATTAAGTTGAAGTAGGCGATTCAGCCCCGTGAGCACTTTGCGTTTATATTCGCGTTAGTGTTTTCTTTGTGTTTAGGTTGGGTTTGCGTTAGTGGTTGCGTTTTGATTTGGTTCGTTTTTGTTCTTTCTTTTTTCATTTTCGTTTGTGTTTTATTTTCATTGGGTTTGTGTTTGTATTTGTGTTTGAGGTTGGTTTTGCGTTTGGATTTGGTTTGTTTTCGTTTGTTTTTTCTTTTGTGTTTTTTTTCTTTGGGTTTGTGGTTGGTTTTGCGTTTGTATTTGGTTTGTTTTCGTTTGCTTTTTCGTTTGTTTTTTTCTTTGGGTTTGTGTTTGTGGTTGGTTTTGTGTTTGGATTTGGTTTGTTTTCGTTTGCTTTTTTCTTTGTGTTCGTATTGGTGTTTGTGGTTGTGGTTGGTTTGTTGTAAGTTTTTGTTTTCGTTTGTATTTGTAATTGTGTTAGCGTTATGTTTGCGTTTTGTTGTTTTGGTTTTGGTTGGTTGTGGTTTGGGTGGGCAATGCCGGGTTTATGATGATTACTAAACACACAAGTGATGGTCTTTAACAGAAGGGTCTTTCACAGAAGCCAGAGCAGGGCCTGGCCGGGACGGCTAGTCTAATATATAAAGCTCAGTTCTGTAACGTGTGGCAAAAAACAAAAAAGTTTGTCGTTGACACTTCTACGGATTTAAGTGTTAGATTTTTTATCGTGCTCAAAGTCTAAATGTACGAGTCCAAAAATTACCATTGAAAGTCTTTAAAAACAACTTTCATTCCATTTACTTAGAAGAATAATTTTCAATTATGAACGCGACATAAAATTTTTAAAAAGTGTATCGACGTTTATAAAATTTCTAAAATTGTGTCGGAAATGTATTGACTGCAAAGTTACTTCCCTTTAATGAAAAATAAATCCTTAAGAAGAGAGAATTATCATTTTATTACTTTGTTTTTGGTGTTAAGAAAAAAAAAATAATTACACAATTAGCGGGGATTGATTAAGTGCAATGTCGTTAGGTATTTTTAACACTGCCTTTTATTTATTCTATACACTGAACATACTGTTCAATAATTATTATTTTTTTTTTAAATCAATAACATTTAATAAGCCAGGTCCTACAAATCATATACGTTTATTTCTTTCCATTTACGGATAAGCTTGGAGTATTATCATTTTTGTTCACTAAATTGAAACAGGCGCGTCCGCCGGCGCCCCTGCACGGTTCGATTTGGCACCCTGGGCTATCATGTGAGCGCTATGCTGCATAATTTTGTTTTAAACAGTGCGATAGACTATGGATAAGAAAGGTTACTATAGTCTTTAAGTGAATCAAATCCGGGCGTCCTCCGGCACCCCGACAGGGTGCTATTTGGCGCCCCGGGCCTTCCGGTGTACGCTATGGTATCTACGTTCGCGTGAGTTCAAAAGACTATAAATAAGTTATGCACTATAGGCGTTTACTAAGTTCAATCAGGCGGTGACGTCATGGTGCGTCCTCTGGCGCCCAGACAGGGTGCTATTTGGGGTCCCGGGCCTCCCGTGTTCGGTTTCGCGCCTACGTTCATTAAAGTGAGTGCAAAAGACTATGAATAAGTTGGGGTACTATAATCGTTTATTAAGTTGAAGTAGGCGATTCAGCCCCGTGAGCACTTTGCGTTTATATTCGCGTTAGTGTTTTCTTTGTGTTTAGGTTGGGTTTGCGTTAGTGGTTGCGTTTTGATTTGGTTCGTTTTTGTTCTTTCTTTTTTCGTTTTCGTTTGTGTTTTATTTTCATTGGGTTTGTGTTTGTATTTGTGTTTGAGGTTGGTTTTGCGTTTGGATTTGGTTTGTTTTCGTTTGTTTTTTCTTTTGTGTTTTTTTTCTTTGGGTTTGTGGTTGGTTTTGCGTTTGTATTTGGTTTGTTTTCGTTTGCTTTTTCGTTTGTTTTTTTCTTTGGGTTTGTGTTTGTGGTTGGTTTTGTGTTTGGATTTGGTTTGTTTTCGTTTGCTTTTTTCTTTGTGTTCGTATTGGTGTTTGTGGTTGTGGTTGGTTTGTTGTAAGTTTTTGTTTTCGTTTGTATTTGTAATTGTGTTAGCGTTATGTTTGCGTTTTGTTGTTTTGGTTTTGGTTGGTTGTGGTTTGGGTGGGCAATGCCGGGTTTATGATGATTACTAAACACACAGGTGATGGTCTTTAACAGAAGGGTTTTTCACAGAAGCCAGAGCAGGGCCTGGCCGGGACGGCTAGTATAATATAAAGTTACATATAAATAGGGTAGTGGGGGTAGAATGTGGTGCTTATCTTGCCTAGTGTGAGGTGTGCGCTTATCTAGCTGGGTGGGGAAGGAGGGTGTTGCGCCACTTAAAATATTTGTTTTTACCCGCCACAACTGTGGAGAGTTGAGACGCCATGTTGGATTCGCTTCACTGAACAGTAGTCATGGACAACAACACAAACCTTGAGCGTGACCGCGTGTGTGTACGTGTGGTGTTGCTCAGCTGAATTTTGCTCTACCATCTTAGTCTTTCAACCCCATCTACTAAAATTCCTGTGGACACGCTATTTCGTTGCATCGATGTTATAATCAACTGCGCAGTTTTAACTAACAGGATTAAGCAGGCGACCAAATATCGATTGAATGCAGCATCCGGAAACACACCTGTTTAAAAAAAATAAATCAGTAGTTGATTTAAAAATAGGCAGAACGAAAAGTTTAACTATCAAGAAAGATAATTCAGTTTGATCTCGATTCAGTCCCTTTTTTGCTTCAAAAACCTCAGTTAAATAAAGCCTGTAGGCCTTTTTTTTTTTTAAACCAGTTATATGTGGCGAGATTTAGATTGGCGGGCGGGGTGATTTGTCGCGAGGCGGCGGTGTGTTGAGGCGACGCGCTAGACTTGGCTGGTTTTCTAGGTTAAAGGGCGAAACAGATTTTGTGGACGGTGGGAAATCTAAGGTGAAGGTAAGTTAGCAGACGACTTGAGTTTTCCAGCCGTAAATTTAATGTTTCAATATAGGCCTACATGTTTTTTATGTGGGATTATTATTGAATAGATCAAATCTAGATCTAGAAGGTACGGTTCGCAAGTTTCATTCTGGAATTATTGGGGTGTTGAAAAGTGTTCAGTTTGGCTGTGAATGAAAAGTAGAGATTGAAAACATTACCTTTTGATTAATATATTTTTAAAAAATTAAGGTAAGTAAGTACTAAGTAGGCCTACAATATGTACAAACTATGGTCAAAGTAGATCTAGATCTAGAATCTAGATCTAGTCTTTACTGCTGTGATTGTAGTAAAATTAAATTATGCATTATGGTTAATACTAACTTAATACTAATACAATACACTTTGATAGATCTAGATCTAGTTCGTAAACAGAAAACGCGATCATTTTTTGCACATCAACAGTTCTTAACTAGTGTAGTAGTGTAATCGTATATTTAATTTCTTGCTCAACCTAGGATTAGAATTTAAATATATTTTAATTTAGACGGTGATAAACTAACGTCGTCTACTAGATTTATATTGATTGCACCTATTAATTAATCCAATTACTTATATAATCATCAATGCTGCACGACGTATGAACTAGACCAGTGGTTCCCAACCTTTTTCGAGTGGCGACCCCCTTTTATAAAAAAATTAAGTGACCCGCGACCCCCTTAGAATTAAAAAGCCGAAATTAATATGGAAATTAATAAGCACTAAAATAAGATTTTCTAGTAGACTTTCAATATGAACTACTCTTGATAACTGTTTTAATACCATGAGTAAAATTGCATACTATTCACTAAACATTCGCGGTTAATTTTTTTTTAAAGTATTTTCTTTTGTTAACGCCAACCTATGTCATTATCATTATCTTAATTTTGTTTCTAATCGAAAAATAGTGTTAAAAATCTATTCTCGAAAAGGCAATCAATTTTTTTTTTGGGAATGAATGGTGAATAATACACCAAATTGAGTCTGCAGTTTTTCGTCTTACGCGGATTCATTCTACAAATCAAAGAAATCATATTGTAATTCATCGTGAATGCTGGCAACATCGAGGGAAGAAGAGAATGGATAATGCGTCAATGCAGATTCTTTTTTTTTCAGCTCAGATAAATAGCGCTGCAGTTCGTTTTCACTAGATTCAAGATGCCCAGAAATTTCTTCTTTCAAAATTTTAATTATCTCACAATTAGATTCATCTACCACACTGCAGAGTTTCTCAAATTTACAATATTTTCAAAGATTTTTTTTCTTCGCCGATTTTGCTGCTTTGATAAAAATGCCCCGAGATAATCATGGAAAGTGATAATATTCGTTCATTTTCCCTGAAGCTTCAGGTTATGTTTATGTTAATGTACGAACACATCTGCTAGGTATGATACTCTCTTCAACCACTCTATGTCGTTTTAAGTATACCAAAAGGTCTTGTTTCCTTTGAATTTCCAAGAACAATTTGATTTCAGATTTCAATTAAAAACCACGATTCACAACAATTCGTTGGACAGCCAGCGCACTGTAGTGTAGACGAGCAGAACCTCGTGATCTATATTTAGGTCTTTGCTCAGTTCTTTGAAGGCTACAGATTTTATATAATTCACCACTTATACTAGCAATGGAGTCTTGATGGCGATTGGTGAGGGCAGTGGTTAGGGAGCTAAATCTTTTCTGCTTTCTGAAAGCCCGATTTTGACCTAAACATAGATGGTACTCCATCCGTACAAACCCTCACAGCCGTTTTAACCCATTTTAATCATCCAATTTAAAAAAAAACGTATTTATTTTCTCCATGCTATCTTCACAAAAGAGCAACTCTTCTTTGCTATCATCTGAATCAGTATAGACAAAGACCAGCAACTGCGAAAACGAACTCACGAACTCACGTCTGTTGATTTATCAACTTGAAAAGCAAACAATGGTGAAAGCTTAATTTTAATAAAAATGTGTTATTTAACATCTATGGACATGTAAGAATTAACTTCACCATCTTCAACATGCAGCGTTTGATGAGATTTTCTCCTATTGTATTTTTTTTTTTGCTTGGCATTTTCTGTCGGGACTTCATGTGATGCTTGCACTAATGCTGTGTTTCCTTGGTGGAAATTTCCTGTTCGATCAAGTCTCTGACGTTTGCAACTAGCTTCATACCGAATGGTGTGTTTCGAATGACTCGTCTCAAATGACATTTTAGTTTTGAAGATTTCATAAACTCGTGACTGAGAACAACTTTGTACAGTAGGCTTTGCTTCTTCTCTATTCCCTTTCCAGTGATGTTAGTAAAGCCGAATTTAAAAAATTCTTCTAAATATTTATGTTTTGCTTCAAATTACTAAGGTTTAGTATACCAGTTGGCGACCCCCCAGAAAGCCCTTCGCGACCCTCAGGGGGGTCGCGACCCCCAGGTTGGGAACCCGTGAACTAGACCCTGTGTCAGCCAGTTGACATCAGTATCGTCTGTCAGATATCTGGGTTTCTAGGCCTACATTTATCCATTCAGTACCCCCCCCCCCCCTCTCTCTTAAAACTTTGTTACATGGCGGAGTTGTTGTAAATGCTGGTTAGTGTTGCAAGTGTTGAAACAGTTAAAGGTAGGATGTGACACCCCCCTGACACAATATATGGTGTGACATCACCCCCACCCCAACCCCCACTTGACCCAACGACTCGTGTAGCTAATGTTAACCTACTAGTGTTTTTACATCTGTTAGGTAACGTTTGTCAGTCAAATGTTTGTTTGGGTCGCCCACACCCCCCCCCAATCAATGAATACTACCTAGGTTTTACACGTTTTCTTCAACCGTCTGCTGTTTGTCCCATCATTCATCTGGAGGTCCGTTCTAAACGTGTTTGGCCGTTAGTCCAGTTGTATCCCGTGCGTGTTGGTGTGAATGGTCTTGGTTGAAACGTTTTAAATTCTAATCGCTTGATTGTATTGTGACAGCCTTTCGTAATCACGGGTTATGGTTAGGTTTGTGGGGGGGGGGGGGGTTAGGTTTGTGTGGGGGGTGGGGGAGGAGGAAGTTGTTTATTGTTTTGTCTTGGTAACCCATAGTAAAATTTGTCGTAATTTACATTTCATATTCCTCCTGTTAAAGACGTGTTGATCTTGGTTTGAAGTGGGGGGGGGGGGGGGGGCGCTATATTATGGAACGGGGGGGGGGGGGGAAGGGTGTGCTGTTGTTATAGAATGGAGGGGAGGGTGACGTTATATTATATGATGAAGGTGAGGGGTGTAACGTTATATTATATGATGCAGGGGAGGGGTGTTGCTTATTGTGAAATGTATCGGTGGTAAGGAAAGTGAGGGGTGAAAATGAACTAAAATTGTTTGACTTTATTTCAGGACAACCTCCCAAACCCCGATCATGCATATCTAATTTAATTAATTAGTCGCCAAGAATATCGATACCTTTCAGTGGTATCGGGATCGCGTTGAGCATTGCTCAGAAATTGGCGCGCGACTCAACAACTGCGATATGTAAACAAATAAAACTAAAAGTTGATCAAGTGTAACAAAAATTGGAGGTTTAACGCCATGTAAAGTATACAGACAGTGATAAAAATGGTTAGTAGCATTCTGCGATCACGCAGGTTTACACAGACACTATTTGTAGGGTTTCCCATTAAAAAAAAAATAGATGCCTACCTAAATTAATAACGGCCAATGAGTTAGGGGTCGGGGGGGGGGGGGGGGGGGAGAAAGGGGAGGTAATTCGTAAATCTCGTCAAGCCTTTTGAATATTTCTACCCCCCCCCCCCCCCCACACACACACACATCGTCACACATCGTCACAAAAGTCCTACTTTTGCTGACTCCCCGTTGCGGGTGACTTATTGTAATGTTAGAGATTGTTGTTATCAAGTAGCTCTGTCCGCTCTTTATAATCTTTGGTGTTCTTTCGAACTTGTTGAATACTTTGTACTTTACTTAGGGCAGTTTTAATTAGATTAATTACTCCAGACGGATTAATTACGCTAGCAGAAGCCGGTGTGCCTAGCAACAGGTGAAACATTGTTTAAAAATGTAAAACCAGTCGTTAATTGAATCAGCTGTAAGGGACCGTAACTACATGTATTGTACAACGTGGATAGAGGGGGTGGGGTTAGAGTGGTTGGTAAATAGAAATGCTATATAATTTTTATTTTTATTAGTACATTATATTGTAGTGTGGGTTGCTCCTAGATATGTTTTTGTGTTTTATAACATGTGCATGACCCCTAAATGATAACTGGGAGGGATCGCCCAAATGATGTAGTGAGATTCCCAAATGATGTGATGAGATACCCAAATGATGTGATGAGATACCCAAATGATGTGATGAGATCCCCAAATGATGTGATGAGATATGATAGCTGTATCGAGATTGCTAAAACATACTTGGGGTGGGGGATGAGATCCCAACATATTATTTGAGATGATGCTGTACTTTCTTTTGACTCAACGGCTACCTGGGCTAGAACTTAAGACACGTCATTTGTTTTTACATGATCACATTTTTATCTAAGCCAGTGATGCATGAACAAAATGGCCAAAATATTGATGGAAAAGATAGTTGTAGTTGACGTCAATTTTTTAAATATTTGTTTCATCCTAACAAATGTTTTAGTTGTCAAACCCCTCCCTCATCCCATTGTTTGGATGATGCAGGTGTTTTTAAGACATCCACCACACACACATCTTAAGATCTAGCAGTAATAGCACTGATGCGAGAATGTGCGGGGCTATTTTTGGTTACGTAAACACACCCCGGCGCGCACGGCTCAATAAATTATTGATCGCGTGTGACCTACTTAGCCGATGTACACAAAAGATATTGTGTCAGTAAGATGGCCGCTGGTGCAACAACCAGAGTCATATATTTTATGGTCGCCTCTTTCCCCCCCCCCCCTCCCCCACATCCTGGCTACAAGTGCTTACACCTATAAATTAACATACACGTGCATTTAGGCACGTATATGTATACATACATCTGTGCTTACATATCAGTACCTACACGTGCGGGTTAGACATACGCAAACATATTAAAGGGTATCGGCAATAACATCGCTAAATGTTTGGTTAGGCTTTGTTTAGGGTTAGGGCTAGGGTAGGGTATGGCATAGATATTTGGGCTAGGGTAGGGTATGGCCCAGATATTAGGGCTAGGGTAGGGTATGGCCCAGATATTAGGGCTAGGGTAGGGCCCAGATATTAGGGCTAGGGTAGGGTATGGCCCAGATATTAGGGCTAGGGTAGGGTATGGCCTAGATATTAGGGCTAGGGTAGGGTATGGCCTAGATATTAGGGCTAGGGTAGGGTCCAGATATTAGGGCTAGGGTAGGGTATGGCCTAGATATTTGGGCTAGGGTAGGGTATGGCCTAGATATTTGGGCTAGGGTAGGGTATGGCCTAGATATTAAGGCTAGGGTAGGGTCCAGATATTAGGGCTAGGGTAGGGTCCAGATATTAGGGCTAGGGTAGGGTATGGCCTAGATATTTGGGCTAGGGTAGGGTATGGCCTAGATATTAAGGCTAGGGTATGGCCCAGATATTAGGGCTAGGGTAGGGTCCAGATATTAGGGCTAGGGTAGGGTATGGCCTAGATATTAGGGCTAGGGTAGGGTCCAGATATTAGGGCTAGGGTAGGGCCCAGATATTAGGGCTAGGTTTAAGGTATGGGCCAGGTATTCGGTCGAAGTACTACAGTCTGTGAAGAAGTGGGTACGGCAACCGACAAGTACCCTAGCGATCACCTTGACAGGTACATGCATTCAGACATTCTAGCGCTGGTTAGTTGTGTGTGTGTGACTGACGACATGTATGCAGGTATTTGTCACTCGACACCCCCCCCCCCTCCTTCCCTTTTCTAGCAATGGTCGAATACCCAGTCCTCCTTAGCAAAGTGCAACAGTCACTTCTACCCTGTGCCCATCTCCATGTCCTATCACCCCAAACTTCATCTTATTCCACCATTTTCTTCACGGGTAGTCCATGTATAATGTTACACTTCTTGGATAAGAGGAGGGGGGATTTAGAATTTTTTGTGTTTGAGCGGGGTGGGATTTAAAAGTATTTTTTTAAATTTAAATTTTGCAGTTAGGCTATATCTATTTTTTCCCTTAAGTTTACTTATTACAATAAAAGCTGATCAATAATTTTAATGTCGAAACAGCTCAGATAATGTTATTAAAACATTGCTTTAAAAATATTTAACGAGGGGCTGTTTGCCGGCGGTGGAACGTCATTAATATAATGACATTATTGAGTGGGGTTTTACTTATTGCGACGATTGAAGCGTGTGTGGGGGGGGGGCACAACAGCGTGAGCTGATTAATGGACGGCAACTAATTAGACATGGCAGGATTGTGACAGGGCATGAAAGGATTACGTACATGAATGATGACAGGATTGTGCACCTGAATGACAGGTTTGTGTCCTTGCATGAATGACAGGATTGTGCCCATGAATGATGATAGGATTGTACCCATGCTGCATGAATGACATGATTGTGCACATGCCTAGCGAGGGCATCATTTGAAGGTTTATTGCTTGAGGTTGCTCCTATTGTTTTATACTGCCACCATTTGCTCTAACCACCTGTGTGTTTCGTTTGTTTGTACACGGTCTTTAAACTCAAGAAATGTACAAGTACTGCAGTACGGCTTATGTCTGCTTACCCACAGTAGGGCAATAAAAACGCTCATGGGCGCATTGTTTTATCTGGTATATTGCTTGACCTTTTCATGAGTTGCCAGATAAGTTAAGAATTTAGGGATATATAAAATAATATAGATATACCGATTATGTATGAAAACCACATGGTTATTAATGTAGGTGTGGGTGTACGTGTGGGTGTGGGTGTAGTGTGGGTGTACGTGTGGGTGTGTGTGTACGTGTGGGTGTGTGTGTACGTGTGCTTACAATCTTCAAAGTGGTCCAGTATACTTTCATGCCGCTGACCACTTTATTCGCAAATTCCCGACCTGTTGTGGGACTGTAAAATCGATGGTGCACCAATCAAGGTAAAAATGTCAAGGTGTAAGCTACTACTACCGCTGTCTTTAATTTGAGTGGCCTGAGAACCACAAACTTGGTGAGATAATCTTAGTGCACCACATATATATATATATATATATATATATATATATATATATATATATATATATATATATATATATATATATATATATATATATATATATATATATATATATATATATATATATATATATATATATATATATATATATATATATATACTGTTTCATTATTATAGAAAAGCGGTAAGTGTAAACGCTACATTAAGCACGTTTACAACCCTAATTGTTTCCGCATGTGTAATCGTAAATGTTGTCTGAATGAATACGCTAGTGTTACGGTAGTGTAGGGGGGGCAAACAGAAGCTTGTAGGGGCGCCAGTCAAGTACCCACTTTGTTGTGTCAAGTGGCCTTTTTTTTTTCTTTGGACTTTGAAACTGTTTTTTTTTTACATAACTTCTTACTATCATTTAATTATTTTAAAATATTTTTAAGGGTTATAAGCGTGTTAAATAAAGCAGGGGTTAATGTTTAGATTTACTAGATCTAGTTTAATCCACCCCCACCCTCCTCCTTCTCCCGTGCTCAGAAGTTGACACCCAAGAAAAGGGGAATAACTAAACGACAGTCTGGTAAGGTTGCCAAAATTGGTGCGTGCGTTCTGCTCAAAATGCCCGAGTGCCAATAAAGTATCGTATCGGGTTATTTATTATCCGGTATCGTGGTTACAAGGCTAGTATTGGATGTCGAGTTAAGGTCAGAGCTTTGGCTAGACTTAGGATTAATGACAGAGTTATGGCTTGATTAGATTTATTATTAGGCTAACGATACTCACAAATAAACATTAGCTTCGATACGCCGCATCGATATTTTTTACGAATACATTTTGTTCGAGATTTGGCCAAATGGTCAGGAATTTCTGGGTCAAATTTGCGTCGTGATTGCACGAGATCGATATGGAGGTGGTCACGTGACCGTTTTTTACGCTCCATTGGCGCTGATGAATAAGTCACGGTAGCTGATCGATGGTCTGATCCTCCAGAGCCACGTGACGAGGGGGGAAGTTGGAGGAAGTGCACGGTCGTGTTGTGTTACATTTGAACAATTTGTATGAGGGGTCGTGAATAAACGACGTCACGACGCTACGGGGAGTCTTACAACTTTTTGTAACGACGTGGGGGGGGGGGGGGGGAGGGAGAAGGGATAGTCAGAATGTATGAAGACATTCACAGTCAAGGATTGTTAGAAGCCGAATTTTAGTCGTTATTTTGTGTTTTCTAAAGAGGTTGTTTTTTTTTTTTTTTGTAATATAAATCGATCAATACTGACCGAGTAAATATTTGAGAAAGAAATCGATTTCTTTTAGTAGCGGGTAGACTGTGGTGAGCCATAATTTTATACGGGAGGGAGGGGGGGGGGGGATACAAATTGTTTTAAAAGGTGAGAGGTCGTTTATAGATAACTCCTAAGGTGTGTGTGTGTTGGGGTCACGTACTCGCTTATTATAATTAGTATAATTAATACACACGTCGTAATTAGCATTCTATCTGTTTATGGTGTTTAAACCCGAACACTACCTGGTGGTGTCACAAGAGGTTAGTCTTCGGCTACTTACTACATCATTGTACTACATAGGTTAGGTTAGGTTAGGTTAAGTTAGGCTAGGTTAGGTTAGGTTAGGTTAAGTTAGGCTAGGTTAGGTAAGCTTAGGTTAAGTTAGGCTAGGTTAGGTTAGGTTAGGCACATAGACATTCCACCCCTACAATACTGTATTACACCGACTGTCCGCACTACCCCCCACTTTACTCCCTTCTCACCTCTGTCATAGACTACCACCCCCCCCCCCCCCTCTAACCGAGACACATGAGCCGCCTAATTAGTATAAATTATTCTAAATTAATCGTCTTATTGGATCCGATTATGTAAGTGTGGCAGGTGGTCTAATGTTGAGTCTCACGGCATAGAGTGGGCTCTCGGTAGTCGTGTGTGGTAATGTGGTTGTTGTGGTGGAGTGTGTGGTAATGTGGTTGTGGTGGTGAAGTGTAGTAGTGTGATTTTTGTGGTTGGGTGTGTGGTAATGTGGTTGCTGTGGTGGTGAAGTGTGGTCATGTGGTTGTTGTGGTATGTGGTAAGTGGTGGTTGTGGTTGTGGTGAAGTGTGGTTATGTGGTTGTTGTCGTGGCTGTGAAACACAAAACCACCAATTCTACGTCCTTGCTATTTGCATTGGCTGATCATTATACATTTTATGAAGACCACTTAACCCTTTAATCGAAATGGTCAGTACACTGTGTTAACCAATTGTCCTGAAAATTATCTTTGACGGTCAAATTCTCCTTTGGCAAAATAATAAAAAAATAAAAACCCACCCTTTTGAACAAAAAGAACGACGTCATTTGTTCTGACTTAATCTATTTTAACAAAGCCTTTCCCCTGTCTAAACGAATATGCGGAAACAAATTCATAAATATCACATCGTCAAATCGGATATTTCCGGAGAGGCAGCTTTCTGGGAACACACCGCCAACAGGATTTCGTAGAGGTCCTGTCACGTTTGTTTTGGAAAGCGAGGTTTTATTTTCAGGATTGTTTAGTGGTGGTGGATGTTCACTTTGTGAGTGTTGTGAGTAAACTGGTTTGTTTGGAATGTTCTTCATGTACTGTGTGTAAACTGATTATAAGAGCTTAGACATAGGTTGTAATGTTACGGTTATGGTAGAGCATTAGGGTGGACTCGATGCTACTCCTGGTTCTGATGAGATGATGACGTAGCTGTGTCTGGTGCATTGGTTGTGTCCTATCTCTGACACAATGACCACTGTCCTATCTCTGGCACAATGACCACTGTCCTACCTGTGACCCAATGACCACTGTCTTAATTGTTACTTCACGTAAGTCTAGTTATTCTCATCCAGTTACCACTTTTCCCACAATCCCCCCCCCCCACACACACACATAAGTTGTCCACTTTACCTACAAGACTGACGTAATTTAAATAAACATGCAACAGATGTAGTCACCCACTGCTCTACGTGAAATGTTTAACATAATTTATACAGGCTCCTCCCCATTCATTTGTTATTCACACCCTTTGTTTACTCTTGCTACATTTCCATGCTACGTTTGCTGTTGTCGTTTACATTTTATTACGACCAGCCAATCCTACCAGATGCATACTCATTGTGTTTATTTTAACGCAAGGCAAATTTTGTATACATATTTGCATTCAAGTATAATACCTTTTAAACAACATGTATTTGAAATACGGTAAAATTATCTGAGTATGAGCACATATCTAAGCTAGGTAGTCGGATATGCGTAAGTTGTATATGTTTTTAAAACCCGTTTTTTTTTCTGATTCGACCATAAAAAATTGCTTACGATGTCTTATGTTGTGTTGACCAACAGACTCCAGCCCTCGTTTGCATGTTTGGAGTTTATTAAAAAATGGACGGTTGCGTTTTTCATTCCCTCTTGATAAGCTTTTAGCTTTTGTTGATAACTTTTAACAGGACACAATGGTATACAATTATTTGTTTTGTCGCAGTGTAAGAGGATATCCGTTATAGTAGGCAGTCACGCTCATAACTTCATGCGTATGACTATTGTGTACGTCGGTCATACATGTGACATTTGTGTCCGTCATTCACACATGTGACAATTGTGTACGTCATTCATACATGTGAAAATTGTGTACGTCATTCATAAACGGTATCTGTGTAAAGTTACTCTTTAGACCGAGCGATACATTTGCAGATGAAGTAGAGTTCATGTTTCTTGACCTCGGTTTTACAAATGGACGGTGTACAATATTGTGCCCAACCGCCTTTACTTTTCCCAACGCAAATCAGGTAGCCATCGGAGCTGGGTGGACTCATGGAATAGTGCATTTTATAACCACACGCTAATAGTTTTAAGCTTTATTTGTACTATGGTCAATATTTCCATCTAACTAAAATGTTTTACTTTTGCAGGTGACGGCAACTTCGAGAAGAATTCTTTGAAAATTTCTGGAAAGTTCTTGGAAAACGACTTTCAAGCTGAGACTGAAAATACTCTCAGAGATGTGTTTGACACTTTTGAGTTGACTGTAGTTCATCAGTAGATCTACTTTCATTTTCAGTTATACATCGCAGCAAATCCTCCTGATCTTATTTATATTTCGAGAAAATCGAACTTGTTCTTAAATTAGCGAACAGTTTTTATCCAAGATCCCAGTGAAAATGTACGTCAAATTGCTGCTCTTAGCCATCTCCGGTTTCCTCCTGATTTTCGTCGTGTCGGCTGATATAACCGACACGGTCGAACTGCTCAAAATTTCTTTACTGGACGTCGGGGGGTTATGGGTCAAGGCCATCGAAACAGTGACCTCGAAGTTGGTTCAAGCCGTCACCTCTGTACCGGATCTGACGTCACCGTGGACCTACGTCATCTACACCCCTCTCCTCCTATTCTTCTATGCCAGCTACGTCGTGTTGTTCTGCCCGATGAACCGCGTCAGAAAGCTAGGCGATGTCGGGTACATTCCCGAGGGGGCGTTTTCGGTGAAGGAGACGGCGAACTTCGTGCAGAAGAGGCGGAAAGTGGGCAACGTGCCCCCGGTGTACCCCAACGGCTGGTTCGGGCTTCTGGAAAGTTCTTGCTTGAAGAGAGGGGAGGCGAATACAGTAAGCGTTCTGGGTGAGTTGTTTAGATACACAATTTTTTGGGCTTTACTGGGATTGTTGGAATTAGAATCCCACAACGGAATGATACATCTACTGCATTCATTCACCCTTACCGGTGTTAGGCTTAAGGTTACCGACTTACGGTTAGGATTATGGAGTTAGGGTTAGGATTTTGGAGTTACGGTTTGGATTATGGAGCTACGGTTAGGATTATGGAGTTGGGTTAGGATTATGGAGTTACGGTTAGGATTATGGAGTTGGTTTAGGATTACGATGTTAGGATACACCTGATTTTAGATCGGATTTTTGTCAATGCGGACGATAGAACTGTTATGAAGGGTTCGGTAGAAGCGCATATGAAACTGATGGGGTTCGGTACCTCCAAAAAGGTTAAGTACCACTGGTTTAGAACTAGAAGTTGCTGAACAAAAAGGTTCGTCGTTTAGCAATAATTTCTGTTAAAAATATATTTACAGTATTTATGTTCTTTTACAATTAGTTATATGGGTCTTAGTATTGGAGTTTGTCGTTAGCATCATATTAAGTTTATACATCATTGTTTGTCGTTAATATATTTAAGACCTTGTTGTTTCTGCTATTTAAATTATACAACTATTTACCAAGTCAGTTAGAATGTGAGTTCAAATGTCATCATGTCGTCACAGCTAGGTCAAAGTTTCTTCCAATCAAAGTTTGTCCTGCTAGTTAACCCCTCGTGTAATCTTACTAATTAAAAAACGTATTTCCAGGGTGCACTTAATTAACGCAGGTGTAAGGCGCACTTCTCTCCCCCCCCCCCTCAAACCTCAGCTTTTGAAATATCGTAAAATATCGTAAAATATCGAAGGCAGTTTTGATTTCCGGCTTTAAGTAGCAGTGCTTCAGAGCCTATTTTGACATCAGATTTAAAAATTTTGGGGGTTTGGGGTAGGGGGTCGTATCATGTCGTGATTTTAGCTATTACTACATATGTATTCTTATGTGAAGTTTTTTTAAAAAATGAAATCAAGTAGGCCCTACGTAAATTATTCATCAAAATGCAATATCTGTAAAAAGTTCTTTAATTTTTCATTAGTAAAATTTCATACCTATAGTCATTGATGAGAATAGTTGTGGGCACTCTCAAGCGGAATAGAGATTTGTGTCTGATTACAAGTCTAGCTGACCCAAGTAGCTGATCTAAATCTAGCTGACCAAAGCTAGTGACCAAATCTAGTATTATACACTTTGGAGAGGGGGGGAATTAGATTTGACCAAAACTTTGGTCAGCAAGACGGCTAGTCAACTGGGGACTTATCGATCGGACACAATTTTGTGGGTTCGTTTCGATTTGACACCATTTTGGGGGTTCGTTTCCCTTTCATCCGGTGCTAGAGCCTTGACGTGGCTTTGCAGCTTGTGTACCTTGACCCCCTCCCCAGAGCTATACCAGCGGAAGTATAAACTCCTGGCTGGTTCAACCAAGCAACGAAGATCTGTGTAGGTAGGGGTCAGAGGAAAGCTAGGACCCTGGTCCTCTAGGTTGGGGGTTGAACATAAGGCCAGCAACCTTATAAAAAAGAATCTAAATATGTTAAAGAAACCGATTTAGAAAGTCAGATATCAAAGTATGTTAAATGGGAGCTTTTCAATATAACGGACTATTTTTGGGGAATTGTCGGGAAAGTTGAAGTTGACAAAGACGGAAATTGAGTTAACTTTCCGAGGACGACCCATGTGCCCTGACGGAAAAAGCCGACGGCGTTGAGGCTAATGTCCATGTCGACTGTCAGGATTCTTGTGTTGGCTGTGGTCATTACATGTCATAAGTAGCCATGACGTACACTGTTACATAATAGATTTTATGTAAGGCATGCCTTTAAGTAAAGTTCCCTATCAAACATGACGGTCAATGGGGCAAGTGAAGTAGAGTTCCCTGTTTCTGTGACCTCGGCGTATGAAGAGATAGTGTGGTCAGCACTATGCCCAGCCGCCTTTACTTTTCCTAATGTCATTGGCGTGATTTATATTTAACGTGGCTTTGGGTTTAGATAAAAAATAGACATCGAGTCAAAGCCCAGACATGTGGAAGTCTAAAGTGGGGGGGCGGGGGGTCAAGACATGTGACGGGCAGGTGCTATGGGACAGCAGGGTGTGGAAGGAACTGAGCCTCAGTTGTCTCCTTCCTGCTGATAAGATGGTGACAGGCTAAAAATAACCTTGTCACATGACCTGTGTATTGCATGAGTATACACGATGGCGTCAGTACCACCGTCACCCCATTTTTATCAGCGCGAGAGGCATTAGGTGGGTCGATCACGTGGACCGATCACGTGGTACGTGTATTGAGCAACTCTTCTTTTTTTAGACGTAAGAGCGAGATAATCTCTTGTCTTTTTTAAGTCCAGATAAAAATCTTGTCAAAGTGTAGATAACCATCTTGTTAATGACATGATTTTAAAACGGACGTCTACACTAGACTACGTTGCTTGAATCACGTAGCGCCATTCAATATCTACAGCTATTGCGTGACATGGGTGACTTGTGTCGGCCTAAAGTCTCTAAACGTTTTTTTTTTAATGCTACTGTAAGCATAACTTAGGAGACTAATGGGGAGGGGTGGGTGGGTATTGGGGGGGGGGGGGGGGGTCAGTTGTGACTTGGTATCACAGTGACGTGCGTATAAAAGAAAGAAATTGACCCACTAATACCCAACGAAAACGCTATATAATATTTTCTAGGGACGACTAACTATTATTTTATATCACATTTCTTTGAATCTACCCCACACCCCACTTCTCTCTACACACGCATACCACAAGGACACAAACAAAAAGGAAACTAAAACTAGTCAGGTAATCACATTGAGTCGCTGTAGTTCCGTATGGTATGCAGAAAGCTGAAAACATTCTCCAACTTTTTAATAAACCGGTCCCATTTCACTGAGCCCGTTCTTTCTAGTCAATGGGGGGATTGGGGGGGGGGGGGGGGCTCTCCAAGGGAGGACACCGATACTCGTAGTATTAATGGCCTTCCGTCTTACAAACACGGGGGGGGGGGGGGGGGGTGCTGCAGGATTAAAGTATATATATATATATATATATATATACATATACATATACACACACACACACACGCATATATATATATATATATATATATATATATATATATATATATATATATATATATATATATATATATATATATATATATATATATATATATATATATATAGGGTGCGAAAATCATCTCTGTTCTGATTCACCCAAGCTGTCTGTACCACAACTCTGTAGTAACCAAGGAATTCATCGTGTCTCAGACCAGGATCCTTGGTGTTTGCTGTAATATTAAATGTCATCATTACATTCCCGCCGTAACCTTGAGCATTTTTCTCACTTGTTAAAATCTGTGTCAACAGGTTGTACGGGATGGGAATGGGGGGAGGGGGGTCTCGTTACTTTGGGTTAGAGGCATGGGTTACATCATTTTACCAGCCGATAGAACTGGTTTTTTACACATAACTGGTCACGTGAAGTCAGTGAGATCTGTACCTCAGGGATCTCATTTGTTCACGTGTAGCACAGGGATCCCATTTGGTCACGTGTACCTCAGGGATCCCATTTTGTCACGTGACTGTACCACAGGGGTCCCAGCAAGTCGGTAGATTTGGTCACGTGACATGTGATCTGTACCGCTGGGATCAAGTCCCGCCATTTACTCTATTGTAACGGTTCAGTGGTTTTGTCCTGTACTGCCAACACTGCTTGCAATGCTTTCATTGAGTGACGCGCTGGTATTTGGTGTTTGTGTGTGGGGGGGGGGGGGGGGGGCGGAATCTATTGAAACTGTGAAGTAATTATGTTCGTAAAGCGGATCGAGCACTAGGATGTGTAAATTTCCAATGTTGTATCATTGAGAAAGATTTAGACTAGTTAGAAACGTGAACATGTCTAGCTACTATAGCTGAAGGCTGGGGGTTGTGGCTGTGTGGATGGGTGTGTGGATTGTTGCGGAAGATGTTTGGTAGGACGGAAGATGTTCGGTAGGACGGAAGATGTTCGGTAGGACGGAAGATGTTCGGTAGGACGGAAGATGTTCGGTAGGACGGAAGATGTTCGGTAGGACGGAAGATGTTCACCATTTGTGAACGATTCGCTAAACTGTCTAGTGAATAACGATTCAGCCAATCCACTGTTTGATTCTTGCCATCTCACGCAACAACCAGACCAATGTCCAGCACTTGAACTAATTATGTAACTATGTCACACTAGGTTGTTTTTCCAGTGACCTTTTTTTTTATCTCGGTGCTCGTCACAGTGGCGTGATCAAACACGCAACCTTTGACCCCTATTGCGTCACGTTTCTAGCTTCCTTCTACACAGGATGTAGTCTCCATAACTTTTCCATTTTTTTCTGTCGACACTTTGTATTTGAACAAAAGAAAAATGATTTTTTACCGATAAAATCCCCCTCCCTTCCACACCACCTTTACATGATAAGTTTAAAATGCTGTCCACGCGCTATCTCCACACCTTGTATATCCTGCTGATACCTGACCTTGTCGTCTATCTTGATGTACCATTTCCTGTACTAGTGTTGTTGTACTACATTCGATAGCGATACGATGGGTTTTCTTTTCCTGGGTACCACATGGTATTTTAGTTGGTAAGAACGGCCACACCCAAGGCATATACACCCCAGGGTATCTAGGCTACACCCCAGGACATGTCATATACACCCCAGGTTATTTACACCCCAGGTCATATACACCCCAGGTCCTATACACCCCAGGTCCTATACACCCCAGGGCATCACCCCAGGTCATATACACCCTAGGGTATCTAGGCTATACTCCATCAACAACACCCCAGGTCATGTACACCCCAGGTCATATTCACCCCAGGACATATCTTCTCCTCTTTTCTTACTAAATTCGCTGACACTGATCAAACAACTGTAAAGTGTCCACTTATAGAGCGGCTCCAACCATTAGTCTAAGCCAGGGGTCTCCAAACTACGGCCCGCGGGCCGGATGCGGCCCGCGAGGTCATTTTATCCGGCCCGCGACTATCTTTTTGTCCACTAAATAAATAATTGTTGGAGGTGGCTGAGGAGCTTTGGACAGAAAATTCAAAACTATTTAAAATGTAGCTTTGTCTGCAAATACAATTACTCGTCGTGTTGCAGACATTGGTGAAAACATAGTGACTCTAATAGCGAAAAATTCAAGGAAGTTCAGCCATTTTTCAATTGCAATGGATGAGTCGCTGGACAGCTGTTCCATCTCTCAACTGCTTGTGTTCATTAGAGGTGTGGATGAAGACATGAACATAACACAAGAGCTGGCTTCCCTACATATAATGTATGACACTGTTACCGGAGAGGATATCTAACCATAGATAGTTCAGAGACAAACACAAAAACGCAAGATTTACCATATTTCACATCAGTAAGATTGCTAATTTTGCGAGAAAATTCTGAGCAGAGTATCTAAGAAAAGAAATAAGTGACTTCCTGATAGTAAAGGAAAGTCACAGCCATTTTTGTCTGATGAAGAGTGGGTATAGAAATTGGCCTCTGCTGCAGACATAACTAGTCATTTAAATTTTCTGAACCTAAAACGACAACAGAGTGAAATCTAGTTTCAGATCTATACATCCACCTAAAGGCCTTTAGATACAAACTTGTCATGTTTTTTGGAACAAGTACAAGCTAACAACTTGACACACTCTCGGCAGTGCAAGGTTTTTATGGCTGAAACAACAACTGAGTTCCCCACGTAATTTACATACGAGATCAGTTTCAATAGCGGTTTTCAGTAGCGGTTTTCTGACTTGGATTCATAGGCAGAAGAAGTGAGACTGTTTCAAAGCCCATTTGAAGCAAATGTGGCCAGTTGCAAAGATGAACTGCAGCTGGATGTCATTGAATTGCAAGAAAATGACTTCCTTAGAGACACGATCAAAGAAGGGCGGATGGGTTTTCATACGTTTTTGCACAAAGAAGACTTTCCTAACATTAAAACTTTTGCATCTAAGTACCTTTCAAATTTTCGAACAACATACCTGTGTGAACAAACATTTTCAAGAATGAAATACGTGAAGAACAATTTAAGAGCAAACGTGGACCTCGGGTAAAGGGGGGGGGGGGATGGACATTTGAAATTTGTATATATTTCTATATAAATTATATTTCGTTGGGGAGGGTGGGGCAGTAGAGGTTCTTCGGGTGAGGGGGGGGGGGGCACGACCCTTAAGAGATGCCTTAAAGAAACTCTGGCCCCCGAACTGATATTTGATAGTTAATGCGGCCCTCTGGCTGAAAAGTTTGGAGACCCCTGGTCTAAGCCGTCTGACCTGTCTGTTCATACGTGTCTGTGTCACGTTGTTCTCGTTATGTCTAAATCTACACCAACCACAAATCTACACTAACCCCAAATCTACACAAACCACAAATCTAAACCAACCACAAATCTAATCCTAACTCAAGTCATTGTTTTAGCCCTAACCCTTAAAACTATTTATAAATCGTTATCGGCGATACCCGCTTTACAAATTTGTGCCAGTACCCGAGGGCCAAATCGATAAGGCAATAACAAATATTACACGACTTTCTCTGACCACCCCAACCTACTTACACGCATACACATAATACACATGTCCGCGCATAATATACATACCCGCATATAATACACATGCCCGCACACAATACACATGCCCGCACACAATACACATGCCCACACACATCCAAAATACACATGCCCACACACAATTCACATGCCCGCACACATCCACAATTCACATGCCCGCACAAACCCATAATTCATATGCCCGCACACATCCACAATTCACATGCCCGCACAAACCCATAATTCATATGCACGCACTCATCCACAATTCACATGCCCGCACACATCCACAATTCACATGCCCGCACACATCCACAATTCACATGCCCGCACACATCCACAATTCATATGCCCGCACACACCCACTCCCACACATCCACACACCGGCACCCACACCCCGCCCCACCCTGTTTACAATTAACCTTGTCCACTCCCCAGGCCAGAACCTGGCTGTGTTCAGGGACGAGAAGGGGAACGTCTACGCCCTGGACGCCTACTGCCCCCACATGGGCGCCAACATGGCTGCCGGTGGACGCGTCATTGGCAACTGTCTCGAGTGTCCCTTCCACGCCTGGAAGTTTCGAGGCGACGACGGCAAGTGTGTCGGTATACCCTACACCGACAAAAGTAAGTGGTTTCATTGTATAGCTAGTGGCACTGTCGGTTGGGTTGTAACTGCCCATGCGGCACCGTCATTTCCTATAGGCTTTAGTAATAGTTCTATAGGCTGTAGGTTGTCTACAATAAAAACAAATTAGATAATTCTGAAGTCTCTTTATAACAATTTACTTTTCGTGTGGCAAAATCAAGCACAGGACTTCGAGGTGCCTAGTTGCGCCACCGATATGTAGTAGATGGTTAAGGCCAGTAGCGTACGCAGGGGGGGGGGGAGCAGGGGGAGCGGCCGCTCCCCCTCTGGCCATTTTCAGCAAAGTGGCGCCTTTTTGGAAACTTTTTATACTCAAAGTTTTAAATATGATATTTGTTAAAAAAAATATTTTTGGTCGGCACATCTATGTAAATTACAAGATTTCTTTTCATGCAGCAATTAAGCATTATTGAACTAGTCTAGTAGTGTCTACGTTTGCGACACGTATTAATAGTTCCATCAGTTTGTCATTCTAAAAATAACCATTACGATGCATTGCAATGTTTAAAAAAACCTCTACGGGTAGTACCACTTGGCAAGAGGGGTGTTAAGTTTAAGGCAACTGTATAATGCATTTGCTTACGAATAATTGAATTAGAAAATGTTATACATAAAACTTCACACATAATTACTTTATATATACAGTTTGAATCGTGTGATTAATTTTAAAAAATACAATACAGAAACAAATACAACTGATGTGGCACCTCTATTTAAATTTACTTATGAGCAAACTGCGAAAATAGTGGGGACATTTTGACAAGGTCAACAACAGTTACAACCCCCCCCCCTCCCCCATGGACCCCTCTGTAAAAAATATTGTCATAATACCACTGCTAGTTATTTAAATCTATTTCTGTAATATATATTTGTGTAATATATATGTATGTTTAGAACAGTCATCTAAAAACTGACGCTATATTCACTCTGAGTTGGTTATCTCCCCCCCCCCCACCTCACCACCATAATTGTGTAGAGCGACATTAATGTCACATCTAGGTGTACACTGGGTTGGATAATTGACCTAAAGTGACCGGACAGTGGTGAATGAAGTTGAACACCCCCCCCCCCCCAACCCACCCGAACTGATCTGTTAAGTAGGCGTACATGTAGAAAAACGCGTAATGATGTACCAAAGTACCATGTCGCCAGAAAATTAGCTTTTTAAACGTAAAACTCTGTGAATATTGTTTTTGCAATTACCAGTAAAAAGATGTGTGATCAATACAGTGATCTAACCCATACCTATCACTATGTTAAAAATGATCTTTAAAGAACACAAACAAGCAGTAGTTAATTAAAAATATATGATCTGAACTAAAAAAGGCCGAAATTTAGTTAAATGTAGGCTGTTATTCCGAATGTTTATCTATTATATCGAAAAGCGTGGTTTTATACCAACTCTGATTTTAAAAACTTTCATTATGCTGTAATACTATAGCATATATGATGACGATATATTAAATTCTGATTATAGACAAAAACATTTTGTAAACACGAATAGTGTTAAACAATTTCATTATATTCTAAAGTAATTATTTATTTGTTTTGACATTTATAATTAAATGTGTAGATATATACATATTTATATTAAGAGAGTTATAATTTCCCATATTTCACTTGTCTTAAATAATTTCCCAGGCATTATTATGTAAGAAATTTTTTTTACAAGAATTACAAAACAGATTGTGTTACGTTCATTGTTTTTGGTTGTAGTGTATATATATATATATATATATATATATATATATATATATATATATATATATATATATATATTTGTTTAGATTGATACAATTTTTGTTTTGTCGGCCTACATTGTGTGTTTTTTCTTATTTTTTCAGAGAGTTACTTTCAATTTATTTTACATCATAACGAAGTAATGACATACAGCTAGTAATTATATATATATATATATATATATATATATATATATATATATATATATATATATATATATATATATATATATATATATATCGTATATAGAACGGAATAAAAATTCGGCGCCTTTTTTGCTCTTTTCGCTCCCCCTACAACGAAAACCTGGATACGCCTCTGGTTAAGGCGAATGATTAATTTTAATTCAAGTGAATAAGTGCTTTAGGACATAGTGCTGACCACACTATCCCTTCATATGCCGAGGTCTATGAATCAGATGTACTCTACTTCATCTGCCCCTTTTGTCTTGGGCACGAACGGGATTAAAAAGTCAGTAGTTATTCGTAGACCTACGTGATTTTTTTTTTTTTTCGTTTCATGCGTATGGACGAAGAAGGGTAGGCCTAACTACGAAAAAAATTCCTAATGCGGTGGTTAGCCTATATTTTATTCAAGATCAGAATAATGAATTTCAGGCTTCCCCAAAAGTTATGGAATAGTCAAGGTCAACAAAAAATAGGCAACCAACACTAGAATTGCCCCCTCCCCCAAGTTACCTTGTATTTTACATCTGTTTATTCGAGTACTAATTTTTTCCATCTAATTTAAGTATTTTACGTTGATAATATCTTGTGTTAACTTGATACGACAATTTGTTTCCCAGTCCCAGACATAGCCCGGGTCAAGTCGTGGTCAGTGAAGGAAACCCTGGGGTGGGTCTTCATATGGCACCACGCTGAGGGACTGGACCCGGTGTGGAACATTCCAGACGTGGATGAGGTGGATAACGGATCGTGGACCTACAGGGGCAGGACGGAACATCACATCAATGCTCATATAGAGGTGAGTAGACCTTCACAGGACGGAACATCACATCAATGCTCATATAGAGGTCAGCACATGTGTGTTCAGAGGCGTAGTGGGGGGTACATATGTCACCGGGCGCCGACCTTTGGGGGGCGCGATAAAGTGGGTTGGAAAAACTAATTGAAAGTTTGAAGGGGGGGGGGGTGCAAATTGAAAGGTTGTTTCAGAGGGGGGTGCCAAATTGAAAGTTTGTCCCCGGGCGCCGGGAAGGGTCGCTACGCCTGTGTGTTTAGTCTTGAACTAACTGGCTAAGTGTGTTTTTGAACTAATTAACATGGATTTATTCTGGCAACAGATGTGTTCAGCATCTTTTTATGAGTTTTTTTTTAGTGGGCCTTTACATTTCCTGGGGAATTTGGCTAATTAACAAAGCTGGATTTTTTTGTTTCTCTTCTGATCTCTACACCACACTTTTTTAATGACACATTGTCATCACATCTGTGATGCCCCCTCTGTTTCATGGTTAGAAGATCCCTGATGACCCCTCTGTTTCTTATCCAGGAAATCCCTGAGAATGGTGCTGATGTGGTCCACCTTGGTCACGTCCACGGGCCAGTGGTCACTGCAGGCAATGACCTGAGGACCATGTGGAACAAACGCTGGGCATTTGCAAGCCATCACTGGACAGCAGCCTGGGAACCACTGCCAGAACCTGATGGACACATTGGTCAGCTCAAACTGACCCATAAGTTGAGCTTGTTTGGGTTCATGCTCACAATCTTGGACTTGAATGTTGTAGCACAGCAGGTGAGTACGGGCTTAGAAAGTACTGGGTTAGAAAGTACTGGGTTAGAAAGTACTGGGTTAGAAAGTACTGGGTTAGAAAGTAATGGGTTAGAAAGTACTGGGTAGAAAGTACTGGGTTAGAAAGTACTGGGTTAGAAAGTACTGGGTTAGAAAGTACTGGGTTAGAAAGTACTGGGTTAGAAAGTACTGGGTTAGAAAGTAATGGGTTAGAAAGTACTGGGTTAGAAAGTACTGGGTTAGAAAGTGTTGGGCTAGAAAGTACAGGGTTAGAAAGTACTGGGTTAGAAAGTACTGGGTTAGAAAGTACTGGGTTAGAAAGTACTGGGTTAGAAAGTACTGGGTTATAAAGTACTGGGTTATAAAGTACTGAGTTAGAAAGTAATGGGTTAGAAAGTAATGGGTTAGAAAGTACTGGGTTAGAAAGTACTGGGTTGATGAAAAGTAATATTTTTATACTACTGTAATAGAAAAGTACTATGTTAGATGATACGGTATTTAAAAGTGCTATGGTGGAGACTTTATTTGATCAATGATGCCAAAATACAGAGTTAATTCTAAAAAAGAAGTTCAGTCTCTTAAATATTTTAGATGACACATTTAGAACAAATAAAATGTCAGACAAACTCAGCTAAAAATATAACAGAACACTTGAACAAAGAACAATATATAAACCAACAAAGCCACTAGATCCAACTTTACAACTCTACACGTATTGTTAACAGACAGTTCATTCATATAATTTGATGGAAATAAACCTGCCCATATGAACATGTTATAAGTTTTATTTTCTCTGTACAGACAGGACCTGGAATTGTGATCCTCAAGTTTGACAGTTTTTTTGGCAAGGGCATGTACTTCCAGACTGTGACACCACAGGCTCCGCTGGTACAGAGGGTTGTCCACCACATCTGGGTCAACCGCTGGATGCCAACCTGTGTTGCCAAGTTCTTGCTTCTTTCTGAGGCCCTACAGGTTGGTGTTGTGGGTTGGTGGTGTGTGTGGTTGGCATTTTGTGTGGTTGGTGATTTTTTGTTAACAGTTTTGTGTGGTTGGTGGTATGTGTGGTTGGTGGTGTGTGTGGTTGGTGATATTTTGTTAAGTTTTGTGTGGTTGTTGGTATGTGTGGTTGGTAGTATGTGTGGTTGGTGGTATGTGTGGTTGGTGGTGTGTGTGGTTGGTGGTATGTGTGGTTGGTGGTATGTGTGGTTGACAGTTCATGTGGTTGGTATTTTGTGTGGTTGGTGATATTTTGTTAAGTTTTGTGTGGTTGGTGGTATGTGTGGTTGGTGGTATGTGTGGTTGGTGGTATGTGTGGTTGGCGGTGTGTGTGTGGTTGACAGTTCATGTGGTTGGTGTTTTGAGTGTTGTCGTATTTGTAAAGGATTTCATGTTAATGTTTTATGTTGTCATTTGTGTTGCAAGCTCTGTTTTTATTCTTCTTTATAACTTATGGAGCAACATGGATTACATTATTTGTGTTACGTACAACATATTTATAAAAACATACATAAATTGAGTTATGTTGTGTAAAAAAAAGTTGGTTTTATTGTAACAATTGGCATATTTCCTCATATTATTATTGATTTCCTGTGTGTTCTGGCATATTTCCTCATATTATTATTGATTTCCTGTGTGTTCTGGCATATTTTCTCATATTATTATTGATTACCTGTGTGTTCTGATGTTTTTCCCCAGGTGGAAAGAGATATAATGATCTGGAATAACAAGCAGTATGAGGGTCGGCCATTGTTTGTCAAGTCTAAAGAAGACACATTGATATCCAAACACAGGCGTTGGTACTCACAGTTCTACTCTGAAAATAGCCCTCGTGTTTTTCAAAAAGATGGATTGGATTTTTAACTGAATGAAATGTTAAAGCCGCTGCTTTTTAAAAAAAAATGGATTCCACATGCACTGATGGTTTTAGCTGTGCTTAAGTTGACTTGTGATAGATTTTGGCTTGGGAGATTCACAGAGACTAGGTTTGCATCATAGGAAATTCCAATTTGTGAAAAATTAATTTTAAACAAATAATTTTTACTTCACAACATAATAACGCACCAAGTATAATGTTGAATTCCAATAATAATAATATTTCACAAGCCAGTATTATCTCATAACTTTAATCATAATAAGCATGTTGATATTACCAAACCATATTTGTTGTTGTGAAGGGGTTGAGAAGATTGTGATACTTTATAATTTCACATAACATAAACAAGTTTTACAGATTCATACGCATACACTTTTCAAAAGTTTCATGTATTTGAGTCCAAAATAGCTCTCCAGTCACATCTCAAAAGTTGAGATGTTTTGTTCAGTGTGAAGTTTGTGTCATTTCTCATGCCACTTCAAGTTTTTGATTGCTTGTTATTTGTAGCCTCCATCCTTGTGATATTTGTCCTGAACTGCTTGAAGACTGATACTTCTTGTGATTGTTATTCTTTCAAACAAAATGGTCATGTAAAAATATTGAAGAACAAATTTTTATTTTGCTGTGCAGCAACAATAATTTTTTAAAAATAGTTTTCCCAACTTACAATTTATTTTTAAAGAAAACAACTGTGATTTTTATTGTTTTGCAAAGCATTTCAACTATTAGTTGTTTATGCTATTAACCCTCCATTGCTGAAGATCACCTTGACACTGATATTTATTACAAACATTAGAATTTTGACATTGGAGGGTTAAAGTATATCTGCCTTAAAGCCTAACAGAGGCTTTTGAAAACCCATTTTAACTTAGATACAGACTTGCCACATAAGTAAATGGGTTAAATTTGTCCACATTTCATTCAGCTGAATGATAAAATTATTGAAATTGTGATGACATCAAAAAATATTATTTGCATGAAAAATGAACTAAAAGCTAAATACTATAAATAATTTTCAATAATTATGGTATTAAATGTTTCAGTTCAATTCATAATGCAAAAGAAATGTTTTGTGTGACTAAGATGAGAGAGGAAAGTAGATGTTTTGTCACTTTCTCAAAGCCTTTCTGTGTGAATTTTCTTTGTGAACACTATTTATGAATTTAATATTTATATCAATATTTTACAAAGTGAGCAATTAATTTCAAAACTGATATGATAATCCAAAAGCTTTCTGTGGAGAAGACATGGTTTTTTTTTTATCTTTGACCTAGATTTAAACCAAAGATTCACCTTTACAAGAAAACTTGAGAAGCCCTACACCAGAGACGCTCTCAAACCCTAAATGTATCTAAATCTTGCTGCAGTAGTTGCAGCAGTTGAAAAATGGTTTAAAATACCAATAATTCTGCTGGGAAATGCATGTTAAGTATATGGGTGACAAAAATTCTAATCAAACATTCCATGACTAAACTTCTTTTTTCTGGTGCTAAGAATTCAATGAAAAATGAAGATGAGAGAATAAGTATGCTAATCAAAATAAAGTGAGTCAGCTTTGATTACATGTGGTAATAATTTTGGTGCCTTCTCTCCTTACTAGATTTATGGGTGGACACATTTTTAAAGATTGTGTCCTAACTCTTCGCATTGGAAGAGAAAAACTGCTGTTCTGTGTATCTCTAATTGGCCAATCATTTGTTGTTCTGTTTTAAAAGCTGGTTACAAATCTAAATGCCTTTTTTGTGCATTGTGATTCAAATTAAGCAACATATCCATTTTTATAAAGAATGTACTGATTTTGTATATAATTTACATGTAAAAAAAATATTTTGTTCCATTATATATTGTGATTACATGTTCAAGTAATATTACAATGGTATTCCCACCCCATTTCAAACTAACATAAATGAAATTTTGTATTCCAATTTTTGCTGTGTATGATGCTCATGCTGACTACTCATCTCCCTTCCTAGTTGTAATGACCAATTTGCCATGACTAAATACCCAATTAGGCTGTGGTTTCCAAACTTCTTACTGTGCTTCCCATAATAAACACCAAAAATAAAACCCCTCTCATCCCAGACTTTTTATTTATAATTAGTTTCTGCACATCAAAGCAAGGTACCCTCCCCTTGGTAAAACAATTTTGAAGCTGAAAAAATTTACCACAATGGGATGGGATCAATGATAGTATTAGTGATCCTATCTCATTGTGGGATACATTTGAAAATATATTTCTGGCAACTTTTCTTTTTTAAACTGTAAGCCTATGTATTTATTATGTGAAATGTTTTTTTATTATATAGATAGATTTCTTTGAAACTTTATCTGGCCCACTTAGGTCAGATCCTTGCCTCCCAGTATGGAAACCACTGCAATGAGGTGATTTTTTAAACAGCGAACATTCCTGTACATAATTATATATTGTGATCTTTCTTATAGCAGTGGATGTTCCTGTAACTGATATCAATGCTGTGCTTCACTATTTATTGCTAAGTAATTTTATTTCAATCTGACTAATCAAATTTAAAAACATTGATAATATGTGTGACAATGTAAAAAAAAACAAATTAATTAATTTCTAACCTTTTCAATCAACAGTGTGTATATAAAATTGTACAGACATTTATTTTTTAAATTCTTTTTATTTTTTAAATAATTTTTTTGATCTCCATGCATAATGTTTTGTAAGCTGACATTTTTCATGTGTACCCAAACTCACGCAGTGTGAAGAAAGTAACTTTGTAATCTAGCAATATTTAAATAATTTTAAAAAGACGATGTTTTGGTAGAAATGTCAAATAGCTACTTAAGGTGTGGTGTTTCTTTCTATTCACAAGTCAGTAAATTATAGAGTGATGGTTTTGTGTTCATCAAGTCAATGGCTTCATGACATTTTGTTTTAAGTCTAAGGCTAACTTGAAGGACAGTGGCATAGGGATGTTAGGGAATCCATAATGGAGTAACAACCCTTCTGATAGCTGTCTTGTGTTAGCTACATCTATTGACAATGGTGAGTTTGTGTAGGTTTCACCACCCACAGCTGGAAGTCGTGCTACAAAATCCTGGCTACTCTACAGTCTTGGAGTAACACGGGCTACTGACTCTGGATTGTTTTAATAAAATTGTAAGCCTAGCTACACTGAAATAACTGAGGCAGAAATTGTTTGAAATGTGCAGCTTTTAGTTGTAGTCCTGCAGGTAGTGACTGAAACATAGAGACAGGTTTTACTTAACTTGTGGTGGCTGTAGTGTTTTAAAATAAGAGAAATTCATCAGAGCCAGACTGACCAATCAGAGCCTGACTGACTGACCAATCAGAGCCCGACTGACCTATCAGAGCCCGACTGACCAATCAGAGCCCAACTGACCAATCAGAGCCAGACTGACCAATCAGAGCCCAACTGACCAATCAGAGCCAGATTGACCAATCAGAGCCCGACTGACCAATCAGAGCCCGACTGACCAATCAGAATTGACTTGCATGTCTGAGACTTCAGTGAACCAGTTATTTCATCCAACACTGGTGATAAATCTATACTCCATGTCTTTCATTGTCCTGTTTGTTTTACACATTTGTACACATTAATTTAAAGATAAGCTGTGCAGGTATAGTGCTGAAGGGTGGGGGTCTCAGGACTCCGAAATGACTTTTACGTCCAAAGTAGTATCTTAAAACCACCATACCATTTTATGCTCTCAAAAACACACATTTAAATAGAGCATGTGTCTAAAACAATTTTTTAAACCAACTTCCTTCTCCTCAAATGTATTTCTACCAACACCACTGCCAATTTTCCAAACACTACTTAGGAGAAGAAGCCATCACCAGCTTCCCCCCTGTTCTTCCACACCCCCCCCCCCCTTATGTTCCTCAACTAAAGTAACATGCTCAAAGAACACTTGTGCAGATAGTACCTATAGTTTTAGTCAAGTCACAATGTGTTGTCCACTGATTGCCTGTTAGCCCAGCAGTTTGGTGAGAGATCATATCTGTTTCACAGTAGCACCTTTTCAACCCTAGGAAAATGGTAGCTAGTTTTGTTTACTTTCATTTTCTTTAAATTTATTGTAGTAGGCTAGATTTATTCACGCCTTTTAAAAAATTGTTGTACCCAACTTGAAAAAAATATGTACTGTCAAGCTAAATATTATTTATTTTAAAAAAGCATTTCCTAATTCAGAGGATTTTTTAAGAAAAATCAACAGTCCATTTAGGGAGCCACTAGTCAGACATGGGAGTTTTCTACTCTACACTGAAGTTGTATCTATTTTATAAACCTTTCAAAGCTCAAAGTTGTGAATGTAACAATGACATGTATTTTGCTACAATTTTAATTAAATAAAGCTTGTAATTCAAATGTTCTGCTTGTGTTATTACTAGACAGCCAAGGTGCAAATGTCAATTATATCATGTGAAGATCAGATGTACACAATTTTCTATACACTATACTTTAGATCATGCTTTTATAAATAAGCCTAAAATACTTGTAAAAAGTTTTAAGACAATTGTAGTACATATGAATTTATTGAACATTAAAAAAATGAAAACATTTGTATGTGTTATCACAATCCAGCTCCGTGCTCAGACACCCACAGTTTGAACGTACGGTCGTACGAGCATGTGGCCAGGTACTTGAGGTCACTAGATATGTCCAGTCCCATGATCCTACTCTCATGTCCAGCTAAAGTCTTCAATGGTGCCCATGTGGGATGTGCCCAGATCTAGACCACACAAAATTGCATTAGATGAAAATAATTTTTCTTAAAATGCCTGTCACAGCTAAGGTTAATTATTTTAAATATGATAGAAACATTTTATTTCTACAATGGGTTAGGCTGACAGACTAGATAAATTACAAACACGATTTTTTTTTAAATAGTTGTCCATCACAGGTTTAGATATAAGTTTAGTTGTTCCATCCTAAGTACATGATAAACACTACACAATAAGTAATTACTTCAACCTTACTGTGGCTGTCTTTTCCTAGGTTAATCAAACAACACTACAAATTAATTTGTTAAAAATGGCTGTTTTTCCTAGGTTAATCACACGCTACAAATTAATTAGTTAAAAATGGCTGTCTTTTCCTAGGTTAATCAAACAACACTATAAATTAAAACTTACCTTGGCTGTCCCATCATAGGATGCAGTTACCAAGTAGTTGCCATGATGGGCTGGGGAAATAAATAAATCAACCTTTTACTTTTTTTGCATCACTTTGAAAACTGTGACAAATGCTTATAATGTTGCACTGATAAATGAAGATAAATTAAAGTGACATACGTTGGAATTTGACCACAGAAACAATGTTTGTATGTGAGGGTACGGTGTAGACACACTTCCTCTGTCGCAGGTCCCAGATCTTTGTGCTGTTGTCTTCACTACCAGTGGCAGCATGAAACCTGAGGAAAACATTCAGCTTAGGTTGACAGAACTAGTCATGGTTTATTGGGATCGGATCTAAACCTACAGATTCCAAATAGGGGAACTAGTTTTTTAGGTTTGATCCAAAACTACAGAAGGTTTAGGATTTGATCCAAAACTACAGAATCCCTGACAAAATACAGAATACTAGGTTCATAGCTCTGACTGAGAACACAAACAAAACCCTAAAGAGTACACATTTGTGCAACTGGTAAATTCTTAAATAACAGAACTGAAGTACTGAATGTATTATTTTAAAAAAAATAGCTTCCATAATTACCCATCATCACTGAAATCAACGGCCAACACAGGCTTTAAATGTCCCTCTAAAAACATAACACAGCGTCCAGAGCGGAGGTCCCACACTCTACCGTAAGCATCAAGGCCTCTGGAAGAAAAATTACCAGGTATCAACAAAAATACATTTAACTCCTTCAATAATAAATTAAAATGCCTGGTTTATTTGATAGTAAAAATAGTTTTTTCAAAAGGTTAGTTGAAAGATTACATAAAAGTATATAACTAATTATTTGCAGGGATTTATTTTTAAAAATTAACCCTGAAACATCACTAACAAAATTGAACATTGATTACTTAAAATTAATTTTTTTTTTTATTAATAAAGAGAGTTGTTACTGTCTTTTGAGATAAGTAGATACCATAAACAATAAAATAAAATAGTTCACGAAATCCTCTCAAGATATAAAGTGAAAATATGTCAGGCTACCCTGTGATAGATAAAGCACCATCACACTGAAAAGCCTACCCTGTGATAGATAAAGCACCATCACACTGAAAAGCCTACCCTGTGATAGATAAAGCACCATCACACTATAACACCTACCCTGTGATAGATAAAGCACCATCACACTATAACACCTACCCTGTGATAGATAAAGCACCAACACACTATAACACCTACCCTGTGATAGATAAAGCACCAACACACTATACCACCTACCCTGTGATAGATAAAGCACCATCACACTATACCACCTACCCTGTGATAGATAAAGCACCATCACACTATACCACCTACCCTGTGATAGATAAAGCACCATCACACTATAGCACCTACCCTGTGATAGATAAAGCACCATCACACTGAAAAGCCTACCCTGTGATAGATAAAGCACCATCACACTGAAAAGCCTACCCTGTGATAGATAAAGCACCATCAGACTATAACACCTACCCTGTGATAGATAAAGCACCATCACACTGAAAAGCCTACCCTGTGATAGATAAAGCACCATCACACTGAAAAGCCTACCCTGTGATAGATAAAGCACCATCACACTATACCACCTACCCTGTGATAGATAAAGCACCATCACACTGAAAAGCCTACCCTGTGATAGATAAAGCACCATCACACTATACCACCTACCCTGTGATAGATAAAGCACCATCACACTATAGCACCTACCCTGTGATAGATAAAGCACCATCACACTGAAAAGCCTACCCTGTGATAGATAAAGCACCATCACACTATACCACCTACCCTGTGATAGATAAAGCACCATCACACTGAAAAGCCTACCCTGTGATAGATAAAGCACCATCACACTATACCACCTACCCTGTGATAGATAAAGCACCATCACACTATACCACCTACCCTGTGATAGATAAAGCACCATCACACTGAAAAGCTATGTCATAGACTGGACCACTGTGGCCTTCCTGATGGAGAACTTCCTCTTGTACTTCAAGGTCCCAAAGTCGCCAGGAGTTGTCAAAGCTGGAAAATAGAAGTTGAGTTTCCAGATCAAGGGAAATAATTCAAGTTCTTCAGATCAAGGGAAATAATTAAAGTACTTCAGATCAAGGGAAATAATTAAAGTACTTTTTAAAGATAAAGAGAAACAATTACTTGAGCAACATTAAAGGAAATAACTCAATTTTTTAGATCAAGGGAAATAAATCAATTAAGATCAAGGGAGATAAATGTTAGCAAAGCTGTAGGAAGTGTATATTTACAAACAAAAGAACCGTAAATAGCAAATATAAAAAAACAATTTTTTTTACCAGCATGTGGCTAAGAACCTTCCAGAAGGATGGTACTTGACCCTTGACACACGATATGGCGCATGACCTTCAATGTCTGCCACTGGCTCTTCACTGTAACAGTAAAAATTGGCTAGTTAGGTTTTCTTTATATGGAACGTTTCACAAGTTTGATGATCTGTAGGGAGATTTAAACATAGCTGATCAAACTATGGATTAATTCAGCAGCTTTATGACCAGCTTCTTCAACTATCCTTAACTTTCTGCAGTAAACATTCAGGCTAGGGCACACAAGTCCCAGGGGCCTGATAATAGACTTGTTGTGATTTGAACTGCAGACCTTTGGTATAGTGATGGTGGCTCTACCAGCTTGACCACAAGGATAGCTAGTTATGACTCAATTTGCCTTAAGTAAACATGACAGATACTTATTAATGATAAGGTTCTCATGGACCACAATAAAATGTGCCTACCTTTCAAGACTCCACAACTTGACTGTGCCATCCTGGTCACATGAGGCCATATGGACCACAATAAAATGTGCCTACCTTTCAAGACTCCACAACTTGACTGTGCCATCCTGGCCACATGAGGCCATATGGACCACAATAAAATGTGCCTACCTTTCAAGACTCCACAACTTGACTGTGCCATCCTGGCCACATGAGGTTATATGGACCACAATAAAATGTGCCTACCTTTCAAGACTCCACAACTTGACTGTGCCATCCTGGCCACATGAGGTCATATGGACCACAATAAAATGTGCCTACCTTTCAAGACTCCACAACTTGACTGTGCCATCCTGGCCACATGAGGCCATATGGACCACAATAAAATGTGCCTACCTTTCAAGACTCCACAACTTGACTGTGCCATCCTGGCCACATGAGGTCATATGGACCACAATAAAATGTGCCTACCTTTCAAGACTCCACAACTTGACTGTGCCATCCTGGCCACATGAGGCCATATGGACCACAATAAAATGTGCCTACCTTTCAAGACTCCACAACTTGACTGTGCCATCCTGGCCACATGAGGCCATACAACATAAATTGTTGTCCAGGCTGAGGGTGGCTTGTGGGTGGAACACAATGGAGCCCACGTTACAGTTGTGACCTGGTGGGGACAAGTTACAGGTATACAGACAGGTGATAAATTACAGGTACATAGACAGGTGATAAAGTGCAGGTGACAAAATACAGGTACATAAACAGGTGACAAAATGCAGGTGACAAAACACAGGTACATTGACAGGTGGCAAAATACAGGTACATAGACAGGTGACAAAGTGCAGGTGACAAAATACAGGTACATAAACAGGTGACAAAATGCAGGTGACAAAACACAGGTACATTGACAGGTGGCAAAATACAGGTACATAGACAGGTGACAAAATACAGGTACATAGACAGGTGACAAAATACAGGTACATAGACAGGTGACAAAATACAGGTACATTGAGAGGTGACAATATACAGGTACATAGACAGGTGACAAAATACAGGTACATTGAGAGGTGACAATATACAGGTACATTGAGAGGTGACAAAATACAGGTACATTGAGAGGTGACAATATACAGGTACATTGAGAGGTGACAATATACAGTTACATCAACAGGTGACAAAATACAGTTATATAGACAGGTGACAACATACATGTAAACATTGAAATGATGGTATTTAACTAATCGCCCCACCCATACTTAAATAAACACAAGTTGACCATATCAAAAAACAAAGGACAGGCTAACTTAAACACATGTTGACCCTACAGAGAAACAAAGGACAGGCTAACTTAAACACATGTTGACCCTATAGAGAAACAAAGGACAGGCTAACTTAAACACATGTTGACCCTATAGAGAAACAAAGGACAGGCTAACTTAAACACATGTTGACCCTATAGAGAAACAAAGGACAGGCTAACTTAAACACATGTTGACCCTATAGAGAAACAAAGGACAGGCTAACCTCGGAGATTCCTGATAAAAGTACAGTCAGGAATAGACCAGAGCTTACACAAGCCAGACCTGGGGAAACAAATGTTGTGTGGCAACTTAAAATATTACAGCTTACTGACTATTTAAAACAAATATTTCACAGTTAATAGACTACATGGAGAAATGAATACACTGAATTGATAAGTATGTATTTCATGCAGGAATTACTTCTTAGTTTATAAGTATTTTATGGGACGGCAAGGCCTAGCAGTAGAGTGCTTAAGACTGCTAACTCAAAAAGTCTTGAGTTCAAAGTCAGGTTCAAATCAGTAGATTGTCCTTGAGTCAATCCAATTCTGATGGGTACCTAAGTCACGCTTAGGGAAAGTAAAGACAGCTGCGCAATATTGCTGACCACGCTATCCTTTCATATGCTGAGGTCCCTGAAACAGGTAACTCTACTTCAATTGCCCCATGGGCTGTCAGGTTCAAAATGGGAATTTTATACTATAATTATAGTGGTATTAAGACCTGTCTCAACAGGCAAACCATTTTTAATACATTTCAACTCAAAAATTTTTACAATGAAAGTGAAAGGACTAGATAAGAACAGCACAACTCACCAGGAAGCAGTGGCTAGAATCTGTGAGTTGGGGCTGAAGGAACAGTAGGAAATGGGGCGGCTGTCTCCTATCTGGCTGCAATCATTGGTCACTGACTGAAAGGTCAAAGATTGTTGACAGTTAAAATAAACATGTATCATATCAATGGAAAATTGCAATCTCACTAGGAAACTCTGATGTCATCAGTCAAATGCCATGTGTTGTCATTAGATAAGTAATTTGAGTTTACCCTGATTTTCTTCTGTAAGTGCTGGACCTCAGCTTGCTTCTGTGTCAGGGGAGCTAACTTATCTGCTTTTTGTTGCTGAATTCTCTTTGAAGCCCTGAAATATTTGTTCAAGTAATCTTTTAATATAAGTTTAATATAACAACGTAACAGTTTTTGTTTATTATTATAAGCCAAGTTACTAAACTAGTTTTTAAAAAATTAAACACCCTATACCACATGAAGAAATTAATTAAGTGAAACAACACAAATTCAAAAATGTATTGAGTACTGGGCTATCCAGTACCTCACACAACAAACTCACCTGCGTATTGAGTACTGAGCTATCCAGTATCTGGCATCTTTAAGACTGGCAGGCCCCTCGTGGTACCAAGTGATGTTGTCCTGAAACAAGCACACAAATCAACTTTCTATTGTAATGTAATGTAATGAAGTGGTAGAGCCCACAACAGTTAATTCAGGAACCACAACACAATATTCTCATTAGAGTTACCTCCTCCTTCTTCTTCAGCTCTTTTTGTTTTTCTTCTTTTTTCCTTTTGATGGCACTTTCTCCAAGCTCAACTAAAAGTTTCCTCAGTCTCTCTCTTCTCTCTGCTGGTCCTTCACCAAACAGACCTTTAAAAAAAATATTTCAAATCTTTGCTTGTAATACCAAAAAACGCAATACCTTAATCAATGGGATAAATTTTGATCAAAATGCTTGTAGATGTAATGCAATTTTGAAAGAAAAATTTTACTGGTGGATACTAGGGCAAAAAGAAAAGTTTAAGGCTGCCTCTGGGAAACTGTCAAAGAATGAAGTCATAATTTGATCCTAATATTTTTGAATATCCCTTGGGAAAATTTATTTGTTCACCTTTTACTAACAATATTGAGATGTTATTAACCCTTTGAGCCCTGGCCTCCCTGGCCTAATTTCTCCCATTTCCTGAGCTCCCAGGGTAAAACCAATTTTCACTTATCTGCTTCTAAATTTGCCTATAACTTTTGAACCATTTAAGATAATCAAGCCAAATTTGGTATCCAGACTCAGGATCAAACAATAATGCAGCAAGATTCTGAAATTCTTTATTTGTTTACAATGTATGAACAGAACAATGTATATAAAACGAACACGTACTTATTGTTTTGATAGAACATAGAAGAAACCAATTTACATTTAGTAATTGTTTTGTTATTAGTGATACCTGGCCATACTAGTTCATCGCCAGAAGTCCACTTTTGTGTGATAACTTTCAAAACAGTTATCACTGCCGGACCCGATGCAAAGAAAAGCTTCGCATGTTTTTCTCCAGTAAACTTTTTTTTTTCGTTTCGGCAAGTCGTTTTCCTTGACACCACGTGCATCATAATGTACAAGAACAGTTTCATTGTCACTATCAATTTCAATGTCACTGAGTTCAGTCTCAAATTCAACGTCACTATCATCATAATATAGACCAGGAATATTATCTTCTTCATCAGAATCAATAAGTAGATGTATTGCCTGAGATGCAGTCATTCTACTTCTTTTGTTGATATTTCGGTCTTTTGCTTCATCTTTTGCACCAACTTTATGTGCTTAAGTCGATGGCTGTGGCTCAGCTTTTCGTTTCGGCGGCATTTCTACGAAATGTAAACACTTTCACTTTTCCTAAAATCTATTTTTAGAATCATAATCACGCACTAAAAGACATATGCGCAGTTTTAGTCAGTCTTCCGCTAATTATATTTAATTAGATGGTATACCGGCTGCTAGGAATATGACGCTAGATCATCGGGCCGGAAAAACGGCTTTTCGGACATATATGCCTAATGTTGAAGCCGGTTTACCGGCCTGGCGGGCTCAAAGGGTTAAGACATCTTATGTCAACATTAGTGTATATGAGCTGATTAAGTCAAATTTTTAAAAAGTCCAACATACATATAGGTTCTCCGATCTGTCTCAAGTTGGCCTTGACCTCAGAATCATCTGTTGAGACTTGGATTGTCCTAGCCTGAGATAAAATTAAAAAGGGAGGAAACCAAAAATTAGTGCTGTCAAGTTAAGGTTACTGGTTGGTAGGGGTTGTATGAATGATATGAAAGAATTTTTTTTTTAAGTATAACATTGCCATTTTTCAGCTGATATAATTGTTTAAAAAAATTTTAAATGGTCATTTCTCAGCTTATGAAATTATAATCAATCCAAATGATAAAAAACTTAAAGTGTATTTTACTCACCCTCTTTCTCTTTTCAAACTCAGCCAAGGCTTCGGCTTGCACAGCTGACTCACTTGCTTCAAGGTCAAAGTGACCTCCTGATATACATAATACATCAGCTCATTAGCTGCACTATATTACAACATAAGGTTTTATCATATAGCCACAAACTATTCTCTCAGGTTACTCCATCATTTTACTGAGTCAGCGAAAACTGACAGACTGAACCACCAACAAAACTAAGGACCAACAAACAGCTAAAGAAATTTATTAAATAATTAAATACTGGACTCAATAACCAATGTCTGTATCAAACAAAACAAAACCAGAAACATACACATAGACAAAACCAGAAACATACCCATAGACAAAACCAGAAACATACCCATAGACAAAACCAGAAACATACCCATAGACAAAACCAGAAACATACCCATAGACAAAACCAGAAACATACCCATAGACAAAACCAGAAACATACCCATAGACAAAACCAGAAACATACCCATAGACAAAACCAGAAACATACCCATAGACAAAACCAGAAACATACCCATAGACAAAACCAGAAACATACCCATAGACAAAACCAGAAACATACCCATAGACAAAACCAGAAACATACCCATAGACAAAACCAGAAACATACCCATAGACAAAACCAGAAACATACCCATAGACAAAACCAGAAACATACCCATAGACAAAACCAGAAACATACCCATAGACAAAACGAGAAACATACCCATAGACAAAACCAGAAACATACCCATAGACAAAACGAGAAACATACCCATAGACAAAACCAGAAACATACCCATAGACAAAACGAGAAACATACCCATAGACAAAACACTAACCTATCCAGACAAAAGAGTAACAAACTCTACTCACAAAACAATAGTTAGACAAAACAGTAACCAACCCATATACACACAAAACAGTAACCAACCCATATACACACAAAACAGTAACCAACCCATATACACACAAAACAGTAACCAACCCATACACATTAAACAGAACCCAGTGCACAGATAAGGGAATAATCATGCTATCCACAGACAAATGTATTCACCATCTGTTATGTTAATGTGTCCAGCCTCTTTCCCGGCTTCTACAGCAGCAGTCACACTGCTCCTGTCACCGCCACCTTTGGCTGTGGACTCCAGACTACCATAATGGATCACTCTCTGGCGCTTGACAAAGGCTGGTCCGCTTTCATCATCAGACATTCTTTGACACAACTCAATGTAAAAACAGAGCTTTCTTTAATCTGAAAAGTCAATTCATTTGATAATGTATTTAAGTTTTAAATTTTTAAGTTTCTAAGTACTAAACAAACTATAGAACTGACACTCATGCATGCTACATACTATTTTAGTTCATTCTAGAACTTCCATTGAAAGTTTGCCTAATTTTTTTGTTTTTTAGCGATTTTTTTTAATGTCGTGAGTCCTATCGAAAATTTTCACATGTCCAATAGTCCAGTCATCAAAATATAGTTATGTTATATACTGAAAATTTACTTAGAAATTCTAATGTAGCAATAATAATCAGAAAATGTGTGCAGATTATTCTGAGATTATTGAAAAGATATTATTATTATTATTATTTGTGTGTGTATTTAGATTAGCATTACAATTAATTAGTCAATTACAGAGGGGGGAAAAAACTTGTTTTTTTTTATAAGTAGTATAAGATATACTGTAGGCCTATCGCAATCGCCCGGACCGGACGCTTGACTTCCGACGATTTTTCGGCCAAATTCCAGAGACCTTCTACTAATTAGTTTTTAAAATGTTTACCACGCGCAAAATGGCGGGACTTTCACATTATAACAACAAGCTATAGGTGGCAGGGCTATATATGCCAGAAAAGCATTTTAAAATTTGCGTTGGAGAATGAAGGCTAAATTTAAAAGTTGGTTTCATCAAAAATACTAGAACTTTTTAAATATAGATTTCCCTATTACAAAATTGATTTCCCTACTAAAGCATTATTAGTTTTATCAGTCTATGAAAAAATAAATCAAATATAGTCAACCCTTTTTTTTATAAGAGTGGCCAAAAAATGACAACCAAATTTTTTTTATTTTTTTGACCACGTGACCGCTATTTGATGATCACTAGTGGGGAAATCTGGGTACATGGCCACTTAAAAAGTCTAACCGCATTTGTGGTTCTCTTTAGCTTCAAGTGCCTTCAGGGGTAAGAAGAGTTGTCATGGAGAGATGTGTTGTCCATGGCAGTGAGTGTCAATAAATATTAAATTAAGGGGTAATTTAGTTTAAAACGAACTAAAAACTTCAAAATTAGTCCCTAATGGATTAAATATGGATGTCTATCATTCAGTAGTCATGTTTAATTTGAAATTTGGGTAAATTCTAGATTTAGTAAGAAAACTCTATACTCTATAGTAGTTTTTCTTACTAAATCTAAAATTTACGCAATTTTCAATATAAACATGACCACTGAATAATAGACATCCATATTTAATCCATTAGGCACTAATTTTGAAGTTTTTAGTTCATTTTAAACTAAATTACTTAATTTAATATTTATTGACACTCACTGCCATGGCCAACACATCTCTCCATGACAACTCTTCTAACCCTTGATGCTTAAGAAAACCACAAATCAGGTTAGACTTTTTAAGTGGCCATGCACCCAGAGTTCCTCACTAGTGATCTCAAATAGCGGTCACGTGGTTTTTAAAAAATAAAAATAAATTGGTTGTGATATGAGAGCCGATCTTATAAAAAAAGTGCCAACAATATTTGCTTTCTTTTTACATAGACTGATAGACTTAATAATGCTTTACTTATATGATCATTTTTGTACCTATATAGTTGATATTTTTCAAATTCTATTAATTTTAATGAAACCAACTTTTGAATTTAGCCTCCGGTCTCCAAACCAAATTTTAAAATGCTTTTCTGGCACATCTAACCCTGCCACCTATTGTTTGTTGTTATGACACGGAAATCCCGCCATGTTGCGCGTGGTAAACATTTTTAAATGTAATTAGTTGAAGGTCTCTGGAATTTGGCCGAAAAATCACCGGAAATCAAACGTCCGGTCCGGGCGCCATATTGTTGTTAGCAACCGACCACGCCTCCAAGTTAGCGAGAAATACTACTCTATAGTTTTAGTTAGTTATAGTTATAGTATGTAGATCTAGATTGATTTAGTTGTGTAGTAGTCTGGCGCATTGCTTAGATGGTAGGATTGACCTCTGACCCTGAAACGTCACGCGTCGTTTTCTGACGGGTTTTACGTTTATTTTAGGGGTCCCATCCACGACAAATGAAAAAACTGTTTATATCGCAAATTCTCATCATTATTTTAATGCAAATTGCTAATAAAATGGATAATATGCCTTAGAATGCCAGAAAAAATCGCAAGATTCGTGGTTGTAAATAATGAGAGCATGTCTAGTGGAGCACTCTCCGTAAAAACTGAACCGCTGCCAAAAACGACCGACTAACGGGGAAAACGGCTCGACTAACTGTACATTAATATATAATTGATATATTTATCATGTATATTTACAGTATTTTTGATTACTTTTTCCAAAATCTCACTCGAGGATGAGGTACCCCGCTGACATTTCTATCCGCTATTTTTAGTATCATGACGTCATTGTTACGCTAGTTACCTCACAGAAACAACTAGTTTTTGTTTTTTGCGGAATGAACTGTTAAATCTAGTATTTTAATTATAATTCAATTGTAGCATGTGCGGAAAAAGTAAAATTATGGACATTATTATTGTATTAGTAATTTTATTAGTATATTGATTTTTTTTCTTCACTGTGGGCCAACAGTTGCTGCATTCGTGACCTGTGGTTAACCTCGTCAACGCTGCGTGGCCTATTCGTTTATATAATCAGTGATGCTCGTTCAGTGGCCTTTTTCAAAGCTAGGCCTAATTACGGGCGATTTTTAGACTTAATTGATCGGCCGTTAGCCTTTTTCATTGCTGCGTATTTAAAAAAATGCTCGTTCAGCGGCCTTTTTTTTTTTTGCGCTAAATAATCTGTTTACGGGCATTTTAAACGTTTATTTATTTATTTTTTTAAAGCTAGACGTAGATCTAGTTTTAAAAAAAATAATTTTCATACAGCTGGCTGTCTAGCATGCCTCCTAATGATATGTGAACTTTTAAAAAAATGACCGAACTTTAAAAAAAATGTCCAGAAGTAGGGAAGTAGGTCTGTTTTTCAATTTGCTTGAAGAAGGGGGGGGGAGGGAAGAGAGAGAGAAGTGAAGACACCGACCATCTCGTGTACGCGTGTTCATTCTATGACGTGTACTATAGGCCTGCTGAACTCACGGTGACCCGCGACCGTGGTGGGATTTTTCAACCACAGGATAGTAAACGTAAGCAAGCAATCACGCGAGTGACGATGTTTGGAGATTTTATTTTTAAAAAAAAATCACATACGTCATGTTTTCAAGATGAAAAAAAATGTAATGTAAAAAAAAAAAGACACTAATACCATGTATGAACCTCAGCTGCCACACTGTTGACTCGATATAAAGTGATTGAGTGTAAAATGTATTTTTATTTATAAACTATCTTAACTATTACACTATCATATTATTTTATGCATATATTATTTAAAATTAGGATTTGAAATAAAAATATTTATTATGGTCATTTGATTTATGCAGGTGCTCATTATTTCATAAAATGGTATGAATAACATGTAGAGTAGAATTTAATAAATAATAAAATAACTAGATCTAGTTTTATTATCAACCAGTTGCTTTTTGTTCAGTTACTTTTTGTTATTTTCCGGTGAGTAAATAACCTAAGCTGACGCAATTACCATGGCGGGAATTAATAGCTCGTGTACACACGTCCACGACGTAATGTTATGCCGGTCGAGGGGCTAAAACACGGTTTTGTCTTTCATTTTCCAATATCGGAAAAATTTTAAATTCTCTCTTTTCTCGTCAACCGAGTAAGCTAGATATTTTAATGTGGTGTCAAATGTTCTCTTAAGGGGTAAGGAACTTAATGGTGTATTTGAAATAACAGAATATTTTATTTAAAAAAATCCATAATTCAACCTATTGTGTAGGCTTATCAGTCAAAATTTTTTAAAGGGAATAAAATTTTAATCAGGAAGCTCACTTAGATTCTAGATTCTAGATCTAGATCTAGCTAGATCTACATCTCGTCATCTAGATCTAGATTCTAGATCTAGTAATTTTAAAGTTTAAAGTATTTTTTTTTTCAATTTTAAAAAGTACAAGTAGATCTACTAATTAAACTAAAATAATTAATTAGGCCTAGATCTAGTAATTACTAATTACTCTACACTCTACTTACTAGATCTGAGTACAGTTAAATTACACTAAACTGTGTAAGGAAATAGATCTAGACTTCTACTTGAAATACAATACTTTCATTAAATAAACAATGTCAAAATTTGTTTTAAAATCGTTCCATGGAAGCAGACATGTTTGTTTTAAAAAGTGTAACTTCAGATTTTCCAAAAGTAACATCGGCTTTTTTTCGAAAATAAAGAGGTGCTTTTAGGCTACACTACACCTAGTATTCTAGATCTATTCTAGATCTAGATCTACTAGATCTATCTATTGTCTAGTATAGATCTAGATCTAGATGTCTAGCTCACTAGCTCAGTCATAGATTCTAAGTCATAGCTGTAGCTAGCTAGTTTTACTAGATCTAGATTCTAGATCTAGAATCTAGGTTTGGGTCTTATCTCGTAGTATCTCACAAACTACTGAACTAGAGATCATAATAATAAATTTTTAATAATAATATTAAATTATTATCTACGGCGTTACGCTTTGCGGCTACGGTATCTAGAAATCTACTATTTAATTATCATTAACTAGATCTAGATTTATTATCTATTCTAATATTAATATTCTATCTATAGATCTAGTATAATTTATAATATAATAGATTATAGATCTGTGTCTATTAGATCTTCTTAGTTTTATTTATTTAGATCTAGATTCTAGGTCTCAGATTATCATTGATTATGCTACTGAAATACTGAAATGAAAATGACAATATATTTTTGACAATTTTTATCTTTACCTAGCTAGGCCAATGCAAAAATTTAATTTCAGTAAAACAATATAATAGTTACATATTTGGATAGGGGCTGTCAATCTGATTACAGATCAGTTTGAATTTTCAAAATCTGACCATAAACAAAAAAGTTATGAATTTTTTAGTCATTAAAAAACAGCAGTTTTTTCAGACAACCGGGGTAGACCCTGAAAGAGGAAAAATACTGGGAGGGTATGGACCAAATTTTTAAGCGTTTTTCACTAAAAGTGGTATAAAAGCCAGAATACTTTATCAATTGATGTAATTTTAAGACATTTTATAGATTTTTGTATGCTGAATCCAATTATGCTATTTTAAAAAGTGTCCTTCGATTACTCAACCTACTAATCTCATAGATTATGTAATACCCCCCTTTCAATTTTTTTTAAACATCTAATAATCAATGTGATAAGAAGTCATTCTTTACCCCTCCCCACCACCACACATCATCTATATATATAACTAGCCGTCCCGGCCAGGCCCTGCTCTGGCTTCTGTGAAAAACCTTTCTGTTAAAGACCATTACCTGTGTGTTTAGTAATCATCATAAACCCGGCATTGCCCACCCAAACCACAACCAACCAAAACCAAAACAACAAAACGCAAACATAACGCTAACACAATTACAAATACAAACGAAAACAAAAACCTAACATCAAACCCAACCACAAACACCAATACCAACAAAAAAAAAAAACGAAAAAGCAAACGAAAACAAACCAAATCCAAACGCAAAACCAACCAAAAACACAAATACAAACCCAAAGAAAAAAACACAAACAAAAAACGAAAAAAGAAAGAACAAAAACGAACGAAATCAAAACGCAACCACTAACGCAAACCCACCTAAACACAAAGAAAACACTAACGCGAACATAAACGCCCGGGGCGGAATCACCTGTTTTAGCTTAATGAACGACTATAGTACCCCAACTTATTCAGTCTTTTGCACTCACTTAAACGAACGCGCCTGTTTCAATTTAATGAAAAATTTTAATACTCCAAGCTTATTAGTAAAATACCTACAACATTTGCACTTGATCAATCCCCGCTAATTATGTAATTATTTTTTTTCCCAACACCAAAACAAAGTAATTAAAAAGTAAATTATTTTCGACTAATGCAATGGTTTTATAAAGGGAAGTAATTTTGTTTTCCTAATTTATCAAAGGGAAGTAAGTGCTATAGGACTAAATAAAGACATAATTAGAATTTTTGTAAAAGATGATATTTTTTTAAAACTTGTGTTTAATGAACATGCCGACAATTATTACTATAATTTGAAAAATGAAAATTATTTCCCAACACTTTCAATAGTAATTTTTTAGCTCATAAATTTAGACAAATGCGCACGATAATTTTCTAACACTTAAATCCATACAATTCCAACGACAAACATATGCATTACATACAGAACTGAGCTTTATATATTAGATTCTCTTCTGGGAGCGCTAGAAAACAAGCTGTAAACGCGCTCCCTACCTCCCCACCCCTACATGGTTTTAGTGAGCTGTGTTCACTCTAAATGTTTACAAGCAGAGCCAACGATTTTAAACGTAGGGGGGGGGGGAAGGAAGGGGGGGGGGGTTATGGTCCTTAACGAGCTACATAGTGTTTTAAAGAAATATTTTCAGTGTCAGCGTTGGTACTGTCGAATTCACAAATTATGAATTACTGAAAATTAAAAACAACTAAATAGCGGCGTATGTTATGCCGCGGGACGGCTCGTAACCAATAAACCAATAGCCAGACCCCCAAAAAACTGTTGTTTTTTTGTTTTTTTCTTTTAAAATTATTAACTGAGCTTGGTCATCATAAAATTTATACTGATCAATTTCTAATACACTTTATAAAAGCAGTTTCTAAAACACGAAGGTAATAAAATTCAGCGTAGATCTATATTATTTAAAATTACCTTAGATAAAAACTTTTTCTGAACACCCCCCCCCCCCCCCCCCATTCTCAAAATTCTAATTCCACTTTACCCCCTAATAGTTTGATGTCATTTATGGATAATCCCAAATAAACTAATATGTTTCATGTATCCTACATTATTTTTAAAATTTCAGATGTGTTGTATTTTCAATAAAACCCATTTTTATGTATTACAAAGCTACGTATATAATTGTGTAGGCAGGTCTGTAGAATTCAAATAATGACATTTTTTTAAAACTCATTTACTTTTTTAAATTTATATTCTATTGATATATACTTAGCTATCTTAATGTACACTAAACAGTTATCGCTATTTTCAGATAAACTATTTAAGAGGACTATATTGACGTGTTAAGCCATAAAAAATGGATGGCTGTGGAGATTCAACAAACCAGGATTCTGTGGAACAAAAGCAGGATGGAGCAACACCAAATGAATGCTTCAGTTCATTTGGACTAAGCTTTGAGAAAAAGATTCTTAGGGCAGGCAATGGTTTTATCAAACCAGTCCATCAGTCATTGTGTACAGTTGATGTCATCTGTGAGTCTCATGTTGAGCAAGAAAGGATCACTATGACAAATCTAGGTCTTAGTTGTGGTGAAAATATTGAGCTCAAGTTAGGTTCTGCTAAAACCCATTTCATGTCTGCTGTGGAGAAGTGCATCACGACAATGTCAGAAGGGGAAACTGCATATTTTAACATAAATCTAACAGAATCACAGACATTTTCTATTAAAATAAGCCTCAAAAAATTTTCACAGGAAAAGCCAATCTGGCAACTATCATCCCAAGAAAAATATAACCTTTCCCTGGCACATAAAGAGAAAGGCACACATTTTTTTAACAGTGGGAACATTGAGGCTGCTTTTCTTCAATATTGCCTGGCTGTAAAGTACTTGATCTGCATCCAAGAGTGTTCCTCTGTGCTCAAGACAGACCTTGAGCCTGAAGTGGAGGCCAGAAAAAAAGTATACTTAGCTCTTAAAACAATTTGTTATCTGAATATTGCAGCGTGTCATAGTAAAGTGAACAATCATCACCATGTGATCGCAGCATGCAACCATGTTCTTGAGCTAGACAAAACCAATGTCAAGGCTTTGTACAGACGTGCAAAGGCTTTTAAAGATTGCAACATGATTGAGGAAGCTAAGTAAGTAATAAAAACGTATGTTTTTAACCCTAAAGTTACTGACGGTTAAAAAAATATTTTGATTAGGCCTAACTATTTGAAACCTTTTTTTTTTCAGGAAAGATCTACAACAGGCGCTTAAATATGATACCCGCAGCAAGGCAGTAGCTGACCTTCTACAAGAATTCTCTATAAAATAACTTCAAGTTCAACATTTTCTCTGTGATGCTCAATAAATACTGTACTTAACATATGCAAAACAGTACCAAAAAAAGGGAACAAATTTGTTTTGTAAAATTTATTTAATTTAAATAAGCCATGCACATAGTTAATTAATTATTTACTTATTCCTATCAATATGTACACTCTTAAAAAATTATTTTGATTACATTCATGCGGTGAATTAAAATATTCTGGTTTTATTTTTTAAATAAATATGTGGTTCACTTATAACCGTGGTTAATATTAAATCTAGTCTAGAGTCGTATTTTACAAAAATATATCTATAATAACTAGGATTAGACAAGACACTGGGTACACAACACAAGATCAGATATAAGATGTAGGGTACATATAACAGGTAGCTAAAGGATGATCTAACTACACACCAAGTTACTCTAATAGCAATACAGTCACAGGATTGTCTACCTTATCTTGTGAATTTTAGTGGGACATCTACAATAGACATTTTAACACCAGTTTTTATGGGAAGATTTGCTGCTACAGTTGGAAGACTAGTGGAGATACTTGCACTTGGTTCAAACTGAGACCACACAGAACACAGGAAACCATCATTAGGGTAATAAAAATAAAATCTTGAAGAAATTTGGTCCCAACATTTTAGATGAGTTCAAAAGATTTTTTTTTTTACTTAACATTTATATAAATATACAAAACAGATCATTTATTAAAATATAGATGATTGTTATACATGGCCAAGTGATGTCAACTTTATGTACACAAAATCAAATGTTGAGGATGAAAACATGACATAAGATGATGCTGTGACATGAGGTTTTTTTTTTCAAGGCACAGCTTTGAATGAATTCTGGGAAGACTTGGCTTCAACATTTAAAAACTAGTTAGTAATATTGTTTTGATTTTTTTAGTTTATTTGATGCATTCTTTGGCATTGGGTGTAAAACAATTTCTTTTTAAGAACATCCAAGAGTCAAGAGAAACCAGGTTGTCCAAGCGCCAACATTAGGAATGCTGCTGAGGTTCAGAAAAAGTTGCAACAGAACAAAGTCAACAAATGTAACAATTTGTAAACAATTAACACAGAGTGGTGCAATGCTGAATAAAAAGTGAGAATACTGAGAGAACAACAATTCTTTCTAACACATGAGAGGAAACAATGGCTGAACAATATCAAACATGAATGAAATGCATTGAATTCAAAGTGTTTTGTACAAAAATGAACAGAGACAGTTGTTGTGAAAACAATTGTTTGTACTTCTGATTACACATTCTAAGTCATGTGACCCACTATTGGTATTCTTTAATTTTTAAATACTTCAATTAGAAATATGCAAGTTCAACACTTTAAGAATAATAACCTAATATTTCAGATCTTGAGTTTAAAAATAGTACCAAATGAATTACATTATCTATATGTCCACAATAATAAACTCATATCACTATTTCAGATCCATATTTGTTTTAACAAAATAAAACAGAGCAATATAAAGCTCCGTCAATTTAGATCAAATGAGACTACAATACAAGTCACCTTGTCATGTACAGACACTCATGGAAGACTAAATAAAAATAAATAAATGCAAGTGGACAAACCCATAAAAAGATTTCAATAATGAACACATGAAACAAGTGTAACAAAGATATTGCCATGGTCTAACAAATAATGTCCTAGTTTCATGAACACAATGGTGGGGTGGGAGGTGAGTTATTGCTCTTGAGTTTAGAAACAGTCTCAAAAGTTGGATAAGCTAACAGATCTAAAGTGGTCTAAGCTGTATACTAACAGATCTTGTGTACAGTTGTATTCTAACAAATATAATGTTTATACAAGCTGTATGATAAGTGATGTGATGCTATTTACAAGCTGTAAATAATGTTAATTCCCTTTAAGCAAAAAGTACAGCACAATACAGTTATTGCAAGTGGGATGGAAATGTCTTGAGTAAAGGCACAGGATTTTGTCAGGAAGTTTCATTTAAATAGTATCTTCAAATCTTTTGTGAGGTGATTTCTGTGGGCTTTGGTGATGGCGGAAGCTTTGGTGTCTTGGTGGTGGGGGGAAGGCAGCTAAGGATGTGTCGATGTTTTCCTTGGCTTGTTCCAGATCTCTGGTAGTCTTGTACACTGAAATAAATCAACCAACAAATCAGTAACAGTTGTATCAAAACAAATGTCATTTCTGTATATTATTAGTTTTGTTTTGTGTTTAACAAAGCTTGTTATTTTATACATCTGATTTTTTAACAGAAATTTTAATCATTTATCAACACAATAATTTAAAGGTCAGAACAAAATGATATGTGTTTAAACATTTACCAGAATCTCTACCTGTGTACCCAAGTTACCAGCACCTATAGCGTCACACTGACAAACAACATTAGTGCCACTCTGAATAAGTACTGCTCTAGTGTTATATGGTATTTAAAATATAAGACTAACAGGATATATCAGTTTAAATCACGCAGTTAGATAACACTGTAGCTTAATTTAAAACTATTTAAGAATTAAAAACACCAGATAAAATTCAATTTATATTAAATTAGAAAATTATTTTCCGCATTAAAATGCTGTATAAAGAATGTTAGGTGATAAATATTTTTTCAAACTAGATGAAGCGTTAGGATGTTTACACAAAAGCACTCGTATTTTTTTCATAAGCATTAGGATATATGTTCACACAAAACCACTCTCTAAAGTTTTCTTTAAACAAACCCAATACGAGCTGATGGACTCATTATTTTGGGGACATGAAGACTTTGGCTGAAAATTTCATCTGCAAACAACGTGACATTTTTTCTTGTAAAATATTAATGACGTCTATTAACTCTGAAATAATATATCCAAAAGAAAACTAACACTGCATAATGATTTTCTACCAGTACTCTCGGTCATTGGTCACAAGCATTTGCATTATTAAAATTTAAAAGTCAAGGGTTATTGCCATAGTAAATTTTGTTTTCAGTGCTATTTATAGGCCTTATCTGTACAGAAGCTAATGCTACTACTGTTTCAACACAAGTGTAACAGTGATGTCAAATCATACGCAACTCAGGAAAACTAATTTAATTCATGGTTTTGTTTTGTAAAATAGTGAATTACTTAAAATTACTAGCTCAATCAGTGAAGTGCTTGTGATCCATTTTTTTCTGGCACTTTTTAATGTGTATCAATGCAACTGAGAAGCCATCTAAGACCACCATCAACATACAAGACAGCTTTAGAGCCATCTAAGACCACCATCAACATACAAGACACAGCTTTAGAGCCATCTAAGACCACCATCAACATACAAGACACAGCTTTAGAGCCACCTAAGACCACCATCAACATACAAGACACAGCTTTAGAGCCATCTAAGACCACCATCAACATACAAGACACAGCTTTAGAGCCATCTAAGACCACCATCAACATACAAGACACAGCTTTAGAGCCATCTAAGACCACCATCAACATACAAGACACAGCTTTAGAGCCATCTAAGACCACCATCAACACTCAAGAGCCTCACATTGCTTGTAGAGTGAAGCCTCCCAGTTCTTGTGTCTCTCAGTGTTGGCTGTCAGTCTGCCCTGTTGCTCCTGCACTGTGTGGTTCAGGACGTCATACTGTGCTCGCAGTTTTGTCAGCTCTTGTTTCAATGTGCCGTTCTGATGAGGACAAACAAATAGTATGAGCTGGTTAAGTTTTGAGACATTAGGATTCTAACTATAAACAACAGGTCCAGAATTACCTGTTCTACATGCAACCATCTGGTCTAGATTTACCTGTTCTACATGCAACTAACAGGTCTAGATTTACCTGTGCTAGTTATGAGCACCTAGATCAACCTGTGCTAGTTATGAACAACTAGATCAACCTGTGCTAGTTATGAACAACTAGATCAACCTGTGCTAGTTATGAACACCTAGATCAACCTGTGCTAGTTATGAACACCTAGATCAACCTGTGCTAGTTATGAACATGTAGATCAACCTGTGCTAGTTATGAACATGTAGATCAACCTGTGCTAGTTATGAACATTAGGATCACTCATCTGGTCTAGATTTACCTGTGCTAGTTATAACATCTAGATCACTCACCTGTTCTGTCAGCACAGGGTCATAAAAATGCCCCTGTGAGTCCAAGGGAGGCAACTCTGTGATCCAAGCTGTCCCCACCAGACGAGCAGCCTCGACCAGACAGATCCTCATGTTGTGGCAGGACATGGAGGTCTCCCTCATGGTGCTGTAGTCCACACTCTGGGGGTGCAAAACATTTCATCCTTAGACTTTCATCTGATTAGAGTCAAATCTACAGCTTGTGCTCAGTTTGAGCAACATTTTCAGTTATGGTTAGACTATATTTATATGAGATACACTAAATTTTTTTTTAAGCACACAACCCAATTCCCCACAGAACAAAATGTACTAGTGTCTAGACTTTTAGATTATCAGACTTAATTTTCACTTTAATTCATGAGGGACTTTATCTGTATATAACCATTACAATAGGTAAGAAATCATTTGACTTTCATGGTAACACAAAGAGCCTGGTTACCTAACAAGGGGAAACAACCCAGTTAATGATCATGCTGTCAGTTGTAGCCCTTATGTCTAACACAAACTACACAAGAAAGAAGTAAGCCATTGCCCTCATGCTTTACATGTGTTTAGTACAGATAAGTGGCATGTACAGAACATGTATTGAGATTCATGCTTGACATAATGGCCAACCCAAAGGACCCATAAGAGATTAGTGTACAGTAATTAAAAGAGAAGAAACAATGGTATTGACAAGCTAGATGAGAGATGTTGCTGAAAAACATGCTTACTCATACAGCACACACTATAGCCAGCTGATGTTGTTCATTCAACAAGCCATCATGCCACAAGATAATGTTCACTGATTTTTATAATAACTATGTGTGTGAAAATAATACAAGCATCATTCTAACACTGTCCCAATACAAGCAATAGATATTGACTAGTTAGAGATCAGTTCAATTCCACCTGGTTATCATAATTTTAACTAATTTTATTTGCTTACAGAGCTCAATGTGCAAATAAGAAAAAATATTACCTTGATCCACTAAAAGAGAAACAAACAAAAATCCATGAGACAGTTAGCTAAGAAGTATTAATGTATGTCTATTTGCAGGTATAGTTATCTTCATTTGGTTAGAATACAAATTTTTAATGGCAGTTTTGTGTCCATTAACAAGCTGTTCCACAGCCTTTTCTCATGTGACAGTTGTGTTAAAACACATAGTAAATAATGTCCAACATTTGTTTCCATGTGTGATAGTCATATTTGTGGAGTGAATTGCCCTGTGTGTACCTATAAAACACTATCAGACTATGTGAATTACTTGACAGCACTAGTGGCCCATTACCTCAGAGGCTGGCTTAGCCTTGTAGACCTTGAGCCTGTTGGACAGCCTGGCCTCCACCCCACTCAGTGTGACCAGACATTCATTGGTCTCCTTCCTCAGCTTCTCAAAGATGTCCAGCTTCAGCACAGCAAACAGCTTCAGGATGTCAGCCCCAAGGTAGCCCTGGGGGATCAGGTCTAAGGGAGAGAAACATTGGGGGATCAGGTCTAAGGGAGAGAAGAGAAACATGGGGTTCAAGGTCTGTATGTAAACCTTGTGTTCTGGTCTGTGAGAGAAGCTTAATTTCTATAGTTGTAGTTTACAGGAAGATTCTGTGGCCATCTAGCTTACAGGAAGATTCTGTGGCCATCTAGCTTACAGGAAGATTCTGTGGCCATCTAGTTTACAGGAAGATTCTGTGGCCATCTAGCTTACAGGAAGATTCTGTGGCCATCTAGCTTACAGGAAGATTCTGTGGCCAGCACATTTTTTTTCCTCCCAAGCAATGTGAGTTGTTTGGGAAGTTACCTATAAAGCTGGTATGACCAGCACATGAACCTGAGGCCTTGTTTCAGTTATCTACAACTTTTACTGCATGCTTGTTGTATCTCTCGTTTATTTTACCCTCCACTATCACTGGTACAACCATGCAAGAAGAAATTCTATTGTAATTTGTATCTGCCTTGTGTGATCAGCTTGAGTTGAGTAATTAAAACAGACAAGAGATGGGACTCACCTGAAGGAACTTTATACATGTTGTCTGTGGAATTTTTCAGCCGTCTGGGTGATTGCTGCTGCAATGGGGTTGGTGTATTCTGGGTCACATGACGATGTGGAGAGAGTTGGTTGGTTGGTATAGCAGCAAGGACATTGTCTTGATCCAAGTCAGCCACATTATAGTACAAGTCATTCATTGTTTCTGAAAGGAATATTATTTGAAATTTTTTACTCTATCCACATCTGCTCTTTAAATTGAATGAACTTCATTTTATAATTCAAATGTTTAAATACTGAGTAACTGTTTTTAATGCAGCATCAATTAAATTTGTGAAAATTTCTAACATACCTAGTCCGTCATCCTTTGTACCACTGTAGACAGTATGTGTTTCAGTCACTGAGCTTGTCTTTGTAGTTGTTGTAAAGATATTTGTGCTTTCTGGACAACATTGGCAATAAAACATGGAATATTAGATAACTTATCCACCCCTCTTGATGTAAGAGAATTAAATTTTTACTGACAATAAAAAAACAATTAGCAACGTTAAAACAATAGAAGCAACCCAATTAAAGAACAAATCAAGTGAAGCAATATAACCAGATAAAAGATTAAAGTAAAGCTACTTGAGAGAGTAAGGCTGAACTGACCTGCAGATAGCTTGTTCTCTTCACTGTTTTGTTCCAGCCTAGAGAGCAGGTCCTCCACCTGTCTCTGTGTGGCCATCAGCTCCTTCAACAATTCTTTCATCACATCTTCTTTCTCTTCCTCTGGTAGAATAACAAAGTTCACATAATGACTGGACAATTACAAATGAACAACTGCTAATAAGTATGATGATGTAAAAAAATATAGCACTTACGGCTGGAGCAGGTCAAGGTCACCTCATACAGGTGCATCTGTTTCCTTAAACTCTGGGTTAACTCCACCTTCTCTTTGTGGGAGTACTTCAGTCTAACAAGATAAGTAAATATCGATTGCTAATTTAACAGTTACTATTTCAACATGTGTTAAATGTGGAGGGGGGGGGGGGGGGATTTCAAAAATATAAACAAAAATATCTGCAGAAATTTATCATAAGATCACCATCCATTTGACATGGCTTTAAAGCGGTTTTATAAGTTCTTTAATAAAACAACAAAAATGTTCATTCTGATAGTTTTTCTCCTCTAGTTTATTTTGTTTTTATGTTTAAAAAGGTCTGTAATTTACAACAGGAAATTATTTACTCTCTAAATATAACATTTTTTTCAGGTATATAGAAGTTGATTTTAAGTCAAGTTTCTTATATTTAAAAATGCTCACAAACCCAACAAAAACAGAAAGCACTTACTTAGTGAAGGCGGTGTCCAGCTTCTTGTACTGGCCCAGCAAGTGGTGCAGCTGTTTGTCCCTCTTCTTTACCTTCTCCTCACGTTCTCTCAAGCTCTCCTCCACCCTCTGCTTCTCCTGCTCCAGTTTCTGTACACTGGACTCAGCTTTGGCCAGCTGCTCTCTCAGACCCCCAGCCTCTTGCTGGAGGCTACTCATGGCCTTAATGTGTTCCTTCAGCTCCGCCTCCAGGGCCACCTTGCTGTCCACTACTGAGCTGAGCTGATCCATCTCCGCGGTCAGTGACTGGACCTTGGTCTTGAGTGAACTCACCTGGCTCTCCAGCCCACTCTTCTCCCTGACCTGCCGCTGCAGCTGCTCAACCTGCTGGCCCAGCCTCACTTTTTCCGCCTCTGTCTCCTCCAGCCTCTGCCTCATGCTAACCCTCTCCTGCTGAACTCGCTTCACCTCAGCAACAGACGAGGCCTTCTCCGCCCCCAGCTTCTCCACACTCCTCTCCTTCTCCTTGACTTGCTCCTGAAGTTTTTTCACAGTGGCCTGCAGCTCCACCTTCTCATCCAAGACTGAAGTCAAGACATGCATCTCCTTCCTCAGCTTGTCTAACTCCTGCTCCAGCTGTTTAACACCATTTTCCTTCTCGCTCAACTTGGTCTCCATCGCATTCTTCTCACCCGTTAACCTCTGCACAAGATGCGACCTCTCCTGCAGAGTCTTGTCCTTCTTGACAATGATCTCCTTCAGGCACCGACAGCTCTCTTCATACTCCTCCACCTCCTTGTGCAGCCTCTGCACATCCTTGACCTTGGCCTCCAGCTCCACCATCACCCCCTTGCACTCGCTCTCAGAGTTCTCCTTGCTCATCTCCAGCTTAAACATCAACTTCTCCATCTCCAGAAACTCTTTCTCCCGCTTCATCAAGTCTTCCTCCAACGTCTGCTTCTCTGCTACCACTTTCTTCACATCCTCCTCCCTCTTCCTCTCACTCCTCTCCTTCTGTTCCAGCTCCTTCCTCAGGTCTTGGATCATCACCTCCTGGTTCTCTATGGTCACCGCATGAGAGTTTATTGTCTTCTGTAGCTGCGCTATGGTCTGTTCTAGTTTCTCAACAGCCAAGGCTTTCTCCCTGGCCATTTTGTGCTGTGTCTCAGCCAAATCTCTGTGCCAGTTGGTCTCTCTCTCCACCATTTGCTGCTGGAGCTGGGTTATCATAGCATCTTGTCGAGCTATACGTTGGTGAGTGTGCGATTGGAAGATCAGCAATTGTTCTGTAATTAAGTATTTTTTTTACAATTAATCAACATATAACTTTCAAGAAAAAAAGTTGTATGATTAAGTAATTCGACAAATCCATCTAAATAAAAAATTTTCCATTCAAAAATATATGTAATGATCCATTGAGATAATACTATATATATATATATATATATATAGAATGTTAAATTATTTTTAAAACCACCTTTAAATTTCCGTGTATTACTTGTAACATGTTAATTTAAAGTATTATGAGCATAAGTTATGATGGCAGTAGAGTTAAAAGAAATCCATTCTCTGGATCACGTCACTGCCTTACCTGGATCTTTGGTGACATCCAGCCTCTCCAGTCTCTGGCGCAGTTTCCTGATCTCCACCAGGTGCTGCTGCAGCAGGTCTTCATTAGACAGGTGTGTCTTGTGGTCCTCACCCAGGGACAGGGACACCTGTGTGCCTGTGGAGCGGTGCAGGGCTTCAAACACTGAGATTTCTTCTCTAAGCGTTATGTTCATCTGTTCTAGGTGCTCCACTCGCATTTTCAGCTGGTCAACTAAGAAAATATTGGCACGTGTAAATCATCATAAAATGTAAATTAATTGCAAACAATTATAGCTAAAGCGTTCCAACAATGTTCAAAAATTGGATTTTAAAAACTGTATTAATAACAGAAATCATAGGATGCAGGTATGGATGAAAATTAAAAGTAATTTATTTAAAAAGTTGACAAATTTTACTCACAAAAAGAATGCTAAATTATGTTAGACGTTATCACAAACTGCTGCTCACCACTTAGTTTAGACACTTCAGAGTTGTCCTCCCTGAAAGTGGAGATGTTGAAAATGTGCTTAGTCAACAAGGTGCTGTCCAGCATACTGTGGTAAGTGACATCTGGGTACAGACTCTGGTCCACTAGTGTGGTGTCCACGTTGACCTTGCTGTGGCCCTCACCCCTGCCTGGAGACCTGAAATCCTGAGTTTGGTCCTGCACAGACTCGTCATCAGCCTTGTACTTGTTGTTGCCATCAGGGGATGTGAACTTCTGCTCAATGTTTCTGGACTCTGGAGCAGAGCTGAGTCCATCTGTGGTTGGCTGGTTCAGGTTGTTGTACTCTGATGTGTGGAGCTAGAGGTACAATAACAGTACAGTTTTTTAATTACAGACATTTTTATGTTGTACCTTACGTAGTTTTTGTTAATTTTTAACGTTTGCAATTCATCTTCCCGGAATTCATAAAATCAAAACTAAATTTTTGTTTAAAACTCAGCCCAGATCGGTCTATAATGTAGATGAAGTAGAGTCAATCTGTTTCTCTATCTACTTTCCCTAATGAGTCGTAGCTAAAAATCTGTCCCATGATCACAAGACTTGTGAGTTAGTTATTGTATGCTAACCAAGGCATACATTGTATGAGAATTTAAATAAAATAATTGTGAACCTGAAAGATGCATTAGATGTATAAGAAACTGCTGACTTAAAAAAAATGACTTACACAATTGGTACTCTGAAGGTCTAATCCATATATCTCTATGGTTTTGGTAGTCGAGTCAGGGGACAGAACTGAAGTGGTAGAAGGTGTGGCCAAAACTTTGACCGGTGGAGAAGTCACATTAAATGATCGGCTCAGGTTGGTGAAACGTGTCAGCTCAACTGGTTCATGGCCCTCTTTCAGGAAGGCCTTGCCGTCAAACCTATTCTTGTTTGGAGAAATCAAATAATCCAGTTTTTTATCTGGCACATCATGCCTGCTCCCTGCCTGGTTCCTGCCACCGAGGTCAGTTGTGGGTGGCCGGTCAAGTTGGTGGCTACCATCCACAGAGAGCTCTGCCGAGGTGCTGTGCACACTTGAACTATCAGAGTCAACTTGTCTTTGGTTGGCATCAAGGCCTGTTTGTCTTGCCTGTCCCGAAGCTTGGACTTTCTCACAGGATTTGCTTAAAATCTGGCCACAACTGTGTCCATCTTTGATTGAGAAAAAAAAGATAAAACCATAATTATAAGTTTAAAAATGTGTGGTGTTGACATTTAGCTTTTGAGCTTCCAATTTATTATAGATATTCTAATAATGACTGATGTAATCAGAATACTTACTGTCATCATCATTATCCCAATCCATCAAATTCCTCATGGAAGTTGATCTGCGGGATGTCCTCGTGACATCAGTTAGACAGGTCTCACTACTTGATCTGCTCAGGGCTGCAGTAGATATACCAGCTGCCTCTAGTGCACTCTTGTATGACTTGGTTTTCTTGGAGAGTAGACGTACAGTGTTTTCTGTGGCTTCAAGTTTGTCTTCCAGCTCTTTGATCTAAACATTTTGTAACGGATTATTCAAGGTTGTCTTGTATTCACATGTTCAAAAGCTACAGTCATTTCACTAGAGGTTTGTAACAATTTATGCAGGTTAAACTTTTTTACTTAAAGGTTAAACTTTTTTACTTAAAAATAAACACTAAACAATCTCTTAAACATTAACATTATATATATAGGTACCTTTGCATACACTGTACAAATAAACTGATAAAAATGTACAATCGTTATCTTAATTTTTATGCAGTTTTAAACTGACCTTGAGCTCCAAAGCTAAAGTTTGAGAGCTGTCAAATCCAGCAATAGCTTTAACTGGTCCAGTCAGGTTTGATCTGGTTTCCTCCTTGGCTGGTGCCATGGTTCTCTTCACATGGTTCCTGCCTAGTGACATCTTATCCTCTAGATCTCCCTGAACAAAGTGCAAACAAAATAAATATGAATAACAATGCCGTTAAAGTGCAAGTTGTACACAGGAAAACATCATTTGAATTATGCAAATATGGGTTCACTTAAAAACAAAAGGATTTTAAAAATTCCTCTGCAGAGGTTTTAACGCACACAAAAAGATGACAAAGTAAAACCAACCTCATCAGCTGTTTGTTCACTTAGGTCACCACTCAACCTCTGCCTCAATTCCTGGTTCTGTTGCTGCAGCTTGTTCTGTAATCTACCAACCAGGTTCTTAAGATCTGAGGCTGACAAAGTTGAGACATTTGCATTGTTTGTATCTCCTAGTTCTGACAATCAAAAATCAGTTCAGGATAATACTTCAAATAAATACTCTTTATTTGCAATGAACTAAAGGAATAATTAGCAACTCATAAATAAATAAGAAATCTTAAGGTTATCTTACACACAAATCCAGCAATTAAATCATTTTTAATCAACTTAATTTTGCTATAACCTTTCACAGCTTCTTAAAAATTTGTAAAAATTAACTAATTTCATTACTATTCTCAAATTTCTTCTAAAACAATGTCAAAAGCTGGACAATTACATAAACCACTAGCACCCTGAAAGTAAACAAATAAACTGCTCACCATCAGAGCTGGGCTGGTTGACTCTGTACTGCTCTAACTCATCTGCCCAGCTATTTCTTCTGCTCCGAGTCACAGTCTGACTGGAGTCATCCAGCAAGTCACGCTGCTCTTCCTCCCTTGATTGATTACAACTATTCACTGCATTTTTATCTTTTCCTAACTGTGAATGTTGGGCTAAATTGTTCATAGAAGTGACCTCCCCTTTTTGACCACAGTCACCTCCCCCTGCCAAGCAGGTCACATTTGTTACCCCTGGGCCAAGTTCAGCCACAGTGCCTTGAGAGGGCAGTTTTTTGTAGCTAGTGCCAGAATCTACATCATCTAAACTGATGAGGTTTACACCAAACCTGTACCCATGCGAGTAGCCATTTCCATCAGCATCAGCTTCAAAATGGTCTCCACCGCTGTCAGCATCACTCAGCCTGTCGTAACTAAGTCTTAGATCACTTGAAACAGCTTTTGATTGTCCTTTACTCACAACACTGGCAGAACTGCAGGAATCCTTTGATGGACTCACAGACGCTGATGGAAGGCTGACGTCAGTTGATGTTGGACTGGGCGTGTAACTCAGCGAGTCCGCCCGGGCACTGGAGGCTCTGTCGTGTCTGCGCATCTCAAAGTGATGGTCATCAAAGGAGACGCCCTGTCTGAAGTCAAGGTAGTCCTCTAAGCTGTCCTGTTGTTTCCCCTTAGCGTCGTCTGTCAGACTGTGATTGTGCGTGTCAGGGCTTTGTGTGCCGTGTCTTGGAAAAGTCAAAGTAACTTTTTTAGCGCTCCCGTGTCTGGGTGGCAGACTAGCGTAGACGCTGTCAATGTCAAGGACATCAGTGGCAGCAAAGTCCCTGGATGGATGAGCAGAGGTGGAGCAATCTCTGACAGGACGAGCTGATGTGTGATCAAGCAAACTCTCCAAGTCCCTTCCTACCCCAGTCATCTCAGGGTTGTGGCCTGGTCTGGGTGAGGTTTGAACCCACTGATCAATGTTAGGATACATGACACTGGTCTGCAAGGACCGGTCTGCTACATCAGGGCAAGTTTCCACCCCAATAGAATGTCTGTTAACAGGAGACCTCAACCCATTTTGTCTTATTGGAGATCTCAGGCTACTTTCTCTACTTAAAGGAGATTGTGGCCCACTTTCTCTGCTCATGGGAGATTGTGGCCCACTTTCTATGGCTGTAGAGGACCAAGACTTGCTGGATATACTGGCAACATTATTCAACAGACCAGGGGATTCTGCTTTGGCTGGGTGATTTGTAGAGCCCAAGTTGTAACCTCCATCTTGACAGCTGTTACTGTCTGGGCTATCAGCTGTATATAGAACAAAATCATGTTTCTATGTACAATTCAAGCTGCCAAATGTTGGTAAATAATTAATGCTAATAATTTTATGATAAAAAAGGGGCAAGCAAATATCAGTGGAACACTGCCAGTCATTCAGCAACAAAACAAAAATATGTGAACTTGTTCATAAAGGAAGAGAAATGAACTCCTTATATGACGACTTACATTGTCTCTGATCTCTCTTCAAGCTGGCCAGAAGAGCACTGTGGAGCTGACGATTTTTCTCCACCCCATCCTCCAATTTCCTATAGATCTTTTGTACAGATGAAATCTCTTTGTGTAAAAGTTTACTGGTGTTTTCATCTCTAAGAACATAAAATCAATTTTTATGATGGATGAAATATCAAATTTTGTTTTTAAAAATTTGTCTTGTAATTAAAATGTTTTTACTAAATCAATATACATGTTCACACATGAATCTCATACATTTCATTCTCTAATACAACTCAGATATTTTCTTAAAGTAAAATTGCAAAAAGCACAATTGAAAAAGTTTTGGTTTGAAAAACTCTTACAATTTCTAAAATTGTTTAAATTCTAAAGTTGTTTTTTTGGTTAATATAATTCCCCTAAACTCTATAACCTCCTTATTCCTTGCCATTAATTAACCCTAGTGTTAACTTTATTTCAGATAAACAGGTAGAAACAAGTAAGATAAAAAACTTCCATTATAAAAATGGGGCGAAGAATATTTTAGACGAACAAAATAAATTATTTTTACAATATTATTCATATTGTACGTACACAGTAGCTACTGACTTTAGCTGAGATGAAAACAAAACAGCACACGTCACAACCTCCTCACCTGTTTTTGGCCGAGTCCTTCAAGTCATGCATACTGGCTAGTGCTGAGATGTCTTGACTCAGCATCTCCATCATCCTCTTCATGTCCTGGAACAAGCCTTGAGGGAGATCCAGGTGCAGCTCCAGCTTGTTGACTGTGTCACTCCACATGTGTACAGACTCACTGTCCCAATGATCAGGCTTGTTCTAAATGGTTCAAGAAAAAACTCTAAAGGCAAGCTTTACAGAATTTTTTTAAAAACATGCCAACTAATTTTCAAAGATGTTTTCCTTTACAATTTCAGTTCCTGCTCCACAATACTCCCTCTAATCTAATCATCTTAAGGGTTTATTTTTTAGTCCTGAGAGCTATCCAAAAGTCAGAAAGGCATTAAAAAAAGGTAACTTTTCTTTTTAAAGTATTTGTTGTGACAAAAACTAAAGAGATAAAAAGTGACTCATGGTGTTTCTCATAATTTTTCCCCCCAAAAAATATACTGCAATTGTGTACGGTTACACTGCATTTACGCATGCTGCATGTCTATTATACAGTCTAGAAGAAAAAAACTTAAAGCGAGTAATTATGCATGGAAAAATGTTTTCATATAACTAACTTTTTTTATGAGTATTTTTGGCCGAGTAGTATACATGTCGCAAGTGTTAACACACTGTTAGAAATAAAATGGTATTTTGAAGATTTCTTACCCGAGTCTTTGCTTCTGGGCCACTCATGTCAGCTTTAAGTGCCTCTAGTTCTTTTTTCAAGGCAGCTATCTCTTTTTTGTGCAAGTCTGACAATTGCTGGTGATTTAAAGGTTATAAATAGTTCTACAACAGAAAAACTTGGAAAAACACCAGTGGTGGAATATTATGTTCAAATCAGCAATTAAATTTAACTTGTTTTGGCCTTACAGGCTGATCCCTACGGCTGTGAAACTAATGATGAACAGGTTGTGTAACTCACCTGAATGTCTTCGTCTCTAGACTTCAATGCCTCTGTTAGATTATTCACCTCCCCCTTGTTTCTTGCAAAAGCCAACAGCTCTGCATTCTGGTCCTGTAAATATATTTTTATAAACAGATATCTAAAGCATATGATTTCTTGTGCACTACAGCAGGTCTACTATTCAATAGAGAAAAATGGCCACATCAGGCATATAATTTAAGAAAACAGCATGTTTACTACAGTGTGTAATCCATGGCGTTCATAGATCCTACATTAAGTAATATGAAATGAATAGCATTTACATCTTAAACTTTAACTAACAATTGTATGAAGACAAAAAAAAAAGAATTCAAGCCACTCATTAATGGTCTGTAATACATTACAGCTTAAATCTTACTGAAATTAGTTTCTGTAAATCAGCTATTTGCCGTCTGAGTGCCTCCATTTCATGTCCAGTTTCAGATTTTCTAGGAGATTTCTGTAGGAAATTTATAATACAATCTTAGACCAAACTTTACAATGGACATTGAATATTCTTAACTACTTCTAGTGTGACTAACAAGCAGCATTAGCATTTGTCGCAACGGTAGTGAAGACATACCTGGAACATGAGGGCCTGTTCTTTTAACCTCTGGTCAAAGTCTGCACGTTCAGCATTCAGCTGAGCCTGCAGGGCCTGTGATCAAGAGTTGATGGAGAGCTCATTCAGATAATAGTTAGAATATAACCACCTTTAGTTTTTATTTGATTTTCTCTTCAGTCTTCAACTTAATTTAGAATTTACTATCAAATATAATATTACTAAGTGTAGGTTTAAATTTTTTAAAAGATAACATTGTATTTTATCAGACAAAAAAAAATTTTATTAACTGAATGAGAATTATATGCTGAGGTTGAACCTATGACTAAACTAAGCAGAGAGATATCCTTACCTCCACAGCCTCCTCACTTTTGTTGAGTGCATCCATTGCCCTGTGCAGCTGGTCCTGAAAACCTGCCAGTTCTCCCTCTTTCTTGCCCAGTGACATGATCAGATTCTGAAAATGGTTCATTGTTACACTATTCATATTCACACACAAAAATAAATTAAAATATTGAAGTCACTATTTTAGTGTACATATTATTCTACTTAAGGTTAGAAATAACAAACATGCTCCATTTGTACATGTACTTAAACAAAAATTTAGTTCTACAATATTTTTCCCTTATACAGCGTTTGCACTTGCGTCTTGTATACTATGCATATCTAGAGAAACTCTCAAAAAGTTAATAGTACATGAAAACATTTTTCCCACAGAACATGTATACTTACTTGTTGCGAGCTTTTTTTCTAGACATGTATAATGTACATGTTGCAAGTGTAAACGCTGTTTAAAACTAATTTAATTTTAATATGCTAAAGGAATATATGCATCTGAACAGTATGTGAAATAATTGTAGCTTTATAGAATCAAATTTCTCACTTTAGTTTTTTAACAAGTAACTTTTACCCAGTAATTAAACAACATTTAAGTCAAACCCATTCAACAAAAAAGCACAAGGTGTAAACTGAACAAATGCATTTAGAAAACAATTACATTCAGAACTACATAAATGCAAAATGTTATTAACTGCATTGGTTTATTAGCTCTGATATATGTATTGATGCACACAAGTTAGTTCAAGCCCAATAATGAAATCATAAGCTAATGATCTAGTCATATCACCATAGACTCACTTACTGGCATGTCAGGAAAACTTAGACCAGAAATCATTGAAATATTTATCTAACTATGATCAAATATGTTAAAGAAAATAGACCTGGCCCATTAGCCTACCTCGGCTACACTGTTTGCCTCATCTAACTGGTGCTGAACACGTTGCTTGCTGTCCTCACTTTCTGCTAACTGATTTACAGCCTAAAATTATGGGATAGCATTTAATCCTGTTATTCTTCTAGATGATGACTTTACATGGGGCCTGACCAGGATGTTTTTTGCAACGGGTGTAAAATGGTTAACATATCCAAATAAAATTTAATTTGAAAACAAATTAACAATCAAGTCACACAAACAATTTCAAACCAAACACAAAATAGAATACATGCTCTTAATAGTTAAACACTCAGCTAATATAATAATTATTATGTTATAATATTTAATTAAAGTGACTAACCAATATTTCAATAATTTTAAAAATTGAAATCTATTTAAGCTTTATTGAATTTTAAATAAATAAAAATTGGGATTACTAAATACTTTTGTCTAAAATTTAATTTCTAAACACTTATTTCTAATAATATATTACACAAAAGATAATACCCTTGAATAGCCAGATTCAAGAAACTAACCATTAAAAGCATTAATTATTGTAAAAACCTAGTTATCATTCAAGAAATAATAATATGCTGCAGTTAACAAGCATTTTTTTAAATTTCAGATGAATACATGCACGTTTTAGCAAACTTCTTAAAAAATGTTTTCTACATTATTTTAACTCTGCTCCTATGAAAAGCATTAGGTTTTCACACAAGTTATTATCACTCAGATTAAAAGGTTCAATATTGAGCAGTAGATGAGCATACCTTGGTCTTCTCCAGCTCAGCAGCTCGCAAAGCTTCTCTAAGGCTGTTCAACTCTTTCACGGCTTCTTCTAGCTTCTTCTGGCAATTCTTGCACTATAAAACAAAAGATTGATGGCACAAAATTATTAAATGTCTTTTCCTAAAGAAAATCATTTTATTATAGACACTAAAAAACTATCTTTCATAAAGTATTTTCAACAACCTTAAAAAGAAGGTAAATACCTCTTTTTCCTTATCTCTTACAGATCTAACCAGACCCTCAACACTTTTTTTGTAACGTTCTAGGACAATACATTTCTGGTCTAGCTCAGCTATCTTCTCCTCCAGTTTATTATCAGCTTCCTAGGATACAGGACACAACAAAAATTTTTATAAAAAATAAATGCAAGCATAAGTATACAACATTAAACACACCTGTTTGTTGTCCTTAAATGTATGAGGAAAGGGGCAATAATATTTTTGTAACATGAATATTTCCATGATAACCCTTCGCATAAAAATCCGATACATGTTTGCTTTTTTTTAATTAACTATGAGTGATAATAAGTACTTCAAAGATTTATACAAAAAAAAGATTTTAATAACAAGATAGCAATTTATTGTTAAAACAGAAATACAGTTATTTAATGCACTAAGAGAAAACAGTTATATATACTAGATAGCTTGTACTTACATCTTTTTTAGCTTCCATCTTACGTAGAGCATCTTCTAATGTCTGAAAACAGTAGGAAAATGTGGTCAAGACAAAAATCCTTAGGATTCCAATACCAGAATGTTATTCTTTAGTAACCCAGTGACTCACAGTTATGAGATCATCTTTGTGTTTCAGCAGGCCTTGTTGATCTTTAAGTTTGGCTTCTTGTCTCTCTAGAGCTTCTTTCTGATCATCCATTTCATCCTACAATTACACAAGTCAACAACTTTATAAAAAGAGAATAAAAATAACCAAACTTTTAAAAAATGAAGAAAAGCTAGGAACTCAATTGACATAAACTTTTGTTAAAAGATCAATTTTTAAAAACAAGCGCCAAAGAGTTAAGCAATTAAACTTTTATTTAAAACTGCAGCACCTAAACTTGTAGGAAAATGTTATCTGCAGTCTAAACAGGTGCTGGTAAAATCTAAACTTTGTTTTAATGCGTCTACATTACTGTGTTAAACAATATCCAAATTAATTTTCTGTAAGTAAAGATGGCAAGATGCAAAGCTGTATTAAGTAACAAGTGGAACATTAGTATAGGTGGTCAAGGTGAAAGGTCAAACCTGTAAGTGCACAGGCTCCAATATGGATGTGCTATCAACATGCGACTGGTTTTGTAGATAGTTTGACAGGCTCTAAACAAACAGGTAAACAAATTTGCATAACAAACAACATTTTTAAAAGCACTGAAGTAAAGAGTAAACATTCAAAATGAAAAAAAAATCAAACATGCTAAAAACAGAAAATTAATCTTTAACAATAATGCATTTCAGTTACACTGAATAACAGACTTCATCACTGGCGGTGATAAATTATTTTTTTCCTAGTCAATTAGTGCATACCAGGTACCCAAAGCACTGAGTAATTATTAATAAAACATTTCTTGGTTAACCACTTAGTATGATTGACGTTTTAAGATAAGGTTTGCATTATATATATATATATATATATATATATATATATATATATATATATATACAACTTTAAACTCATTTCATAAACATGACATGCCAGATAATCAACAAAGCCAAGGTTTTCATGCCTGGTGTTTAAACATAGGAAAAGATGAAATACAGACACACATGCAATTCAAACAAAATGCAGTATTTATTTCAAAAACTGTTTATCCTTATGACATCAAGTAACAAAACAGTGTTATACATTCAACATTCAATTTGCAATGGATTTTAAAATACCAATCAAAAATTACAAACTAGAAAGTAACAGAGAAAGAAAAGTTTAGCAACTGTTACCATTATATCCCTCTCTTTCCTGGAAGTTTCTTTTCTAGCATCCTGCAGCTGAAGCTCTAATTCCTTCTGCCTAGTAAGGAGAGTTGTCTTTTCCTTGTCTTGCTCTGACCTGGCTTGCTCAGAGAGCTTTAGTTGTGACATCAAAGTCTTCACATCACTGATGACCCAAGGCAAAGAGATGAATAAACATATGGAAAAACATGATAAGAGAGACAACTCTTAAATAAAACTACCTCTTGTAGTTTGTTCCTGGATTGAACAGCTATGGAAGCAAATTCAGAGAGAAAAGCAGACAAATTGGAGAATACTGGTCTTATAGAGCATAACATGTTGACATAATAATTACAGTCAAGAATGAACAAGTAGGACAAATAAACATTTTAAACAGATAAATATACAATAGGAAACTGTCTACACTTGATACACAAAAGTCTGGTGTCTGAAATTTGTGCCTGCAACTTTAGAACAAATTTATAGCCATCAAAAACAGCAATCTGTGCAAAGACATACTTTAACTTTTGATTTAATTGATATGTGCATATTTTTTAAAATATAAAAATCATAGTAACTAAAATGGTCTACGTTATCAAATAGTGTCAAAATTATATTAAAGAAAAACTTGCAATTATTTTTTTAATACCCCTTAAGCACAAGAATTAGACCCAAAAAAATGATCCACACTACTATGTTCTTAGCTAAACCAACTTGACCAATACTCACAACTCAGCACTTTTAACTTTATTAGCCAGCTCCTGAAAATTAAAAATGTCAAACTTTAAATTCACCAGAACCTAGTCAATCTCAAGCAAAAAAAAAACAAAAAAAAAAAAAAACAAGCTAAAAATGTAAGTTACCTCCTTAGCTCTACTTGTTGAGCCTAACTCAGCTCTTGTGTCCTCCAGTGCCTGTTTTAACTGTTCCAATTTTTTTGTAGCTTCTTCTGCTTCTTTACGACTTTTTTCACAATCCTTAAATAGTATTTAAATTGAGGCCATTACCAGTAAATTATGCTAATCAAACAAATTAAAATATAAAAGAACATTTAAAACACTATTATCTCAGCTTTAAGAAAATTATTTTCTTTTTAGACTTGGTTTCACAGTCACGTTTGTGGTAGTTTCCCTACCCTTAACAACTACGACAATAATTGTAATCTTAAACCATATAATGAATAAAATAGAGAAACAAAAGAGTGCAAAATTTGTTTCAGCAAATGTCTTCCATACTTTGTAAGCTTTCTCTGCCATGTCCCTCAGTCGCGTCATTTCTTCCTTGTTTTCAGACAAAACCCTGTTCCTCATTGTCTCAACTGTCTGCTCATGGTTGTCTGTCAGAGTCTTCATGGCCACACTGAAACAACAAACACGATTTAACTAACACAACAATTGCCTCAATAGTAAAGCTACTGTACAGGATAACCAGAGAATGTTATAATAAAACAAAATTGCTTTAACTAACACAAAAATTGCCTCAATAGTAAAGCTACTGTACAGGATAACCAGAGAATGTTACAATAAAACAAAATTGCTTTAACTTACACAAAAATTGCCAAGTTTGCCTCAACACTTAAGCAACTGTACAAGGAGACTATGAATGAGTTATAAACAGCTAATGATTGAATGAAACTATGAGGAGATGTATACACTCACGCAGCTTTTTGAACTAAAAGTTGTTTGTCCATAAGGTCACGCTTCAAGTTTTCTATCTCAACCTGCAGCTCAATATTCTGTAATACAAACACAGGCATACGTTTAGTATAGGTACATGGCTAAGTAGAACAAAATTATTTACAGTTACAATATTTAAATTTCCTTTATTAACAAATGTACAGAGATTCTGTGTACACATAGATTTTAAATACGAATCTTTAAAGTAGTCATAAATCACAAGGTACCATTTTTTTTATAATATATAAACAAACTTACTGTCTTAAAAACATCCTGTCCATCACCATATCTCTGTTGCATCCTCTCCTCCATGTAGTAAATCCTCATCTTTAGACTGAAATTCTCTTTCTTGAGGTCAGAGATTTGCTAGGAACAAAAATTTAACTTAGTAACAACTTGTGAGAAACCAGTCTCTAACATAGAAACTTGAGAGGTACAAGTATCAAACATAGAAAATTGAGAGGTACAAGTATCAAACATAGAAAGTTGAGAGGTACAAGTATCAAACATAGAAAGTTGAGAGGTACAAGTATCAAACATAGAAAGTTGAGAGGTACAAGTATCAAACATAGAAAGTTGAGAGGTACAAGTATCAAACATAGAAACTTGAGAGGTACAAGTATCAAACATAGAAACTTGAGAGGTACAAGTATCAAACATAGAAACATCTTGTGAGCAACAAGTATCAAAAACAAAGAAACAAATTGGGAACAATGATTAAAATACAAATGTAGTGCTGGTGTAAATGAAGACAAAAATAACAAAAGCACAACATTTTATAATTTAGCACGTAAAGTGAGGGATTACCTGGTCATATTCTTTCATTGTTCGGCCCCTGACAGGGGACATTCTCCCACTATTAGATTTTGTCAACACTTTGAAAAGAAAAACAAATCAAACGGATTTATAAAGCTATTTTATTGTTGATTAAATATTGTATAATACATCTTAATATTAATCCCTGATTTAACATGACATTTCCCCCTTTAAATTATGAAACTTAATTAATTACAGCCAACTAGCTAATTACAAATTACTTGCATCAAAAATTACCTTTTGTCTAAACTACCTGTAAATGAAAATAACTTACTGGGTGAACTTTGATCCCCAGATGCTAAATATGAGTGATTGCCCAATGTGACTTCTGGAAGGCCGCCAGGATCCAAGCTAACAAATGATGAAAGGTTTAGAGGAGAGAAACATATCAGCATTACATACCAAGCATTGTATATTATACAAATGTTAAACTGCACTCATAACAGCAAACATTTTGACATACAAACTTTTAGAATTTAACAGGCATGAATACACAGTACTACTTGTATAAATCACCCACATAAGTACTCAACTTGACAAAATAAAACCCTCTTTTTAATAGTGTTGAAATCATAGAATAAAGTGGAGGAAAATATATAGATAGAAGCAGACTTTTCACGGTAGAATTTTTATAACAAAGCTTGGTTAAAATAATTTTTACCAACTAACATAGAGGGATATGGTTACAGGAACTTGATGCCTATATTTAACCATTGTATACACAAATAACTAGCAATGCCACCAATGGTGTTTACAAGAGCGAGACAAAAGAAATAAAAGCCTACATGGTTCAATGACTGGCAAGCAACAAAAGCTAATCAGCTTGATGTCTAGCAATAGAACCACTGTGTACTTTGTGACTCCAACACATGAGAACATAAAGAACAATAACCACTCAGCTGTGACCAGAGGGTAGGACTATGGTTTGAAACTAGAAACCTTTGAAAAAATCTTAATTAAATGTTCTTAAATATCTAAAAAGTCTTATAGTTATAGAACTGAAGAATGTTTCTGAAGATTGGTAGTGGCCTTCCTTTAATTATAAAAACAGCAGTAATAATATAAAGTATTGATTATAAAATTCTGAGTTCTGAATTGCAGGTGTTTATTAGATCAGCTGTCCCATGTGAGAATAAATGGACAGTTGAGAGAAAAAAACAACCCAGAGTGATTAAAAATAATCTATTATGTAAAGATATATGCCCATGCCACATACTTGTACTGCTTTGCATTGTTTTTTCACCACTATTGACTAATATCATCTAGTCATAAAAATTAAAATTAAATAGTACCTATTCATTACTTTATAAATTTTGAAGTTAACAACATGTTATTTTTTGTATATTATGTTAAGAAAACTAGTTAAGAGTCTAGTTAGGACTTTATTACTATTTACTAGTCTATAAAATATAGTAGTATGTATAATTAAGTATAGTAACATGTAAATCTAGACTCGAGACCTATTGAGTTGTATTACTATTAGGCCTAGGCTAACAACATTTACTTATTTATTTAGTACGATATAAATGGCCAGTTGAGGAAGAAATACAAGAGGCGCTAGGTTGATAGTGTTGTCTTTTTCTCTAAATCGAAATCAAAACCTAAATCACCACCTCAACTTCAAATTTAACCGGAAACAAAAAAATGTCATTGAAACCAGATTTCACTCACGCATACAATATTTCTTTCAGACTTTTTACCGGGGGTGCGGCACTTGAATTTTTGCAGGGAAAAATAAAATTCTCTGGGGCGGGGAAGGCAGACAATGGTAAAAGTATATATATTTTCTATTTAAATTCTATTTCCTTTGGGGGGGGGGGGGGGGGGGGGGGGGGGGGGGAGGGGGTCTTCGCCCCTACCCGAAGAGATGCATGAAAGAAACTCTGCACACAAACCACTTTTATGATTAGACAAATGAGTTAGGCGGTAATGTCAGTGTTTTTTTAAAGAGTATCAATGAGGTCATTACTATTGTGTATTTTTTTGGCATTAGCTTTTTAATACAACGTTTACTCTAGAATCAATGATGTCATATTATAGTGCGTACTTTCCAGCTTTGGACTATTTCCTACTAGATCTATATGTTCCATGTGATGACACGTTTCGTTTTCTATATTACTGTGACAGTTTTTACTTTGCTTGTGTTTTCCCTAGACTATAGTAAAAGCATTCCCAACAGATAGAGTGACAGAATAGAGAAACTATTATTATAGATTAGATCTAGATTTAACTGATACAGATCTAGGTCTCAGCCTAAAACTAAGCAATAATACTAATAATAATAGTTTTCTAAGTCTACATCTAGATCTAGACATCTAGGTCTAATGAATGTTGAAAGTTGAATTTATTTTTGCATTTTGATAGCGGATGTCACAAAAAGCCAAAAGAAGGATTATGGGGAGAATGCTTATACCAGTGTCCGATAATGGAATCTTTTTTTTAAAAAGAGGTGTTATGTTACTGGTAGTTAACTAAATAAACACATGGATGGCTAATGTCAATGCTAACCCTGTCCCTAACCCTAACCCCATCCCTGGTCCTACCCTAATTTCTAACCATAAAATTAGTCGAGATTACAATACTGCTAACAACCCAACACCCCTTTTTTAAAGAAGATTCCATTATCGGACACCGGTATCTATAATCATCCGAATTATGGTTAAGAGTTAAGATTAAAGTTGAGTGTTGACAATTACTTATTTATTTACAATGAATAGGCCTATACTATAGCTATCCGTGTCTATAGACTCACTATAGTATAGATCTAGAAATCTAGCTTTAGCTTATTAGTTATTTTATTTAGATCTAATATTAAATAAAAAATAATATTAGCCCCAATGGCAATACTGGCCAATACGGCCATTCACAGTCGGCTGTTCACAGTCGACTGTGAATAGACACTTCATTAGATCATTGGTTTAGTAAAGTTTAGTTAGATTCTCTACTCTAGTGTCTAGTAGATCTACTAGTCTAGATTCTAGATCTAGTCTAGACTGCTAGATCTAGATCTAGATTCTGGCTAGATCTAGACTGCTAGCTAGATCAAGATCTAGAAATCTAGATTCTAGGGCAATCTAGGGGAGATCTATTCTAGAATCTAGATTAGATTATAGAATCTAGATCTAGAGTAGAGTCTAGATCTAGATCTAGAGAAGAGGCTTTTTTCAAAAGAGGCGCTGATATTTGAATTTTACTTTACAATAATTAATAATTTTGACCTGGTAAAGAGAAAATTATTGCAAACATTTTCAGCTTAAAATAAATGGGAAGTTCAAAAAACAAAGAAAGACAAAATGCCAGAGTTATCCTTGATTTTTAAAATAGTTTACTGTGGAATAAGCTGTACATTACTGTACATACCTTCCTTCAAAATCCACTGGAAGCGCCGACACATCGGCTGCCTCATCCATTTTCAAACAGTCGACAAGTGGTCTGCTTGTAAACTTTACCTGCGCATTTATCGACCGATTACGAGACTGTCAATATCTCTACTGTTAATGTTGTATCGTAGGCTAGTCAGTGGGCCTACAGTCAAATTTGTTTTGGTTCTGTGCGCATGCTCACCGAGTTCTTCAGATGAACCATCCATCCATGGCCCAATCGAGTTACCGAAAATTTCCAGAAATAGAGCGTACCTCGTAAAAAATAAGCAAAGATTCTTTATTACAACAGGCGCAACATAACCATGTGTGGACGAACAGCCTGGTACACTTACGTCTAAAACTTGTACTAGATCTATAATGATTAGCTTACTTAACAAACATCGATTTAGATCGAATTATCATCTGAGGGATTTAGTTAAACTGCTGTCAGATAATGGACTCGTCCAATAAATGGGGGTGTATGACTGTTAGCTATCAATGTCTTGAGTTTGCAGTATGCGTATGCTTGTTTAAAACTTGAGCTCAAAAGTTGGCACAATACATTATATTCAATTATTATATTCTAGATCTATTTATAAATAGGAAATGTAGATTCTAGATCTAAGTTAAAAGTTGTGTTAAAAGATACTAGATCTAGCTTTAGATCTAAAAATTACTAAATACAGAAGCTAACAGTTACATGCTGCACTCAACTGTACTGTTATTAGTTATTATTAAATTGAGTAAAATATAAGAGATGAAACACTGTAGGCCTATATTATATATATAAATACATTCATTAAGTCACTATTCTCTACCATCATTGCTAGATTAGAAACTTGCTCAAAACAGCTCTACTGAGGGGGTAAAATCATCTAGACTTAATCCATTTTTAAAAGACAATTGTACAAAATCACATCAGCACATCCAACCTATGCACCCCCTGGATAATATAATATATAGTCTAAATAGAAAATATATAGGCCCTATACTTTACCTTTGAGGTTTAAAATCCCCCCTCCCCCCTCAACTATGGGATCAGCATGTCTAAAAAAAACTTTAATTGCATGGGAAACTGCCAAAGAGTCAGTAGTCAGATTAGTTGAACTATTGTTAAGTATAGGCCTAGCTTAGTTTAGACAGGCACTAAGCACACTAATAAAGTTACCTATATTGAGTATATTCAGGCATAATTTTTAAAAATTTACTACAAATAGCTGTAAGTGTCCTGAAAAATAATAAATGCTACTGTTTTAAAAATAACTTTTAAACATTAAACCATGGGACAGCATGGCCTACAGGTAGAGTGGTAGACTGCTAACTGACATTAGTGAAAGTTAATGTGGCTGGGCATTGTGATGATACTATACTTATTATCATTTTTAATTTACTGCACACATCACAAATAGAAGAATATAACCACTAACCCTAAAGTCTCAAGCTTGAATCTGGCTTAAAGTCCATAGCATAACTATGTCCACCCAGCTCTGTTGGGTACTTGACTCATGTTAGGGAAAGCAAAGGTGGCTGGGCACTCTATCCCTCATATACCAAGGTCACACAAACAAGTGAACTCTACTTCACTTGCCCCATGGATTGTCATGTTAAAAAAAGGGAACTTTTCACAATTTCACTCATGGAAGTATCTACCCAAATTAACATCTATGAATACATTTTTATTCCAGCACATTGTCACCCAATGAGATTGTTGCAGCCTGCAGGTTTAAAAGTGCAAATGGTGAACAAAATTGTCCTCAATGGATGGATGCTGCAAATGGACAAAAATACTATCCTTCTTACAACAAGGCACCTACCTCATACACGTACGTTAGTCCCTTTATTACATTTTAAATGTGACATTAATCAATAATGTTTTAATATCTAAAAACTATCGAAAAATATTTAACAATTTAACTTTATTTTCTCAGCCCTGTTCTTTTATCAAGCCAACATTTTGACAATTCAGAAATCTCTGCTAAGTCTGAGCGTGTTGTTCTTCCAATGAAATGGGGTCTCACACCATCATGGCACAAAGGAGACCCTTATAAAATCCCATATGAAACAAATAATTGCAGAGCTGAGGGTATGCTAGAGAAGAGAACATACAAAGTTCCTTTACAAAAAGGTTATCGATGTGTTATTTTGGCAGATGGGTAAGCTCTGTTGCTAGTAAATTAATCACTAATTATTTTGTGCTTTACACAATCATTTAAAACTTTGTAGCTCGAAATACTTAATCTTTAACGGAATATAAAATTCACAACTCTCAATGTAACAAAAGTTGATAGACTTCATAATTTCCTTCTACAACTCACAAAATGTCATTATCACTAAAAGGGTGGTTTATGTGGTAACAGGCTGTAATGTTAAACTAACTGCAGTTAATCTTTGATTGTTTAAAAAAAATACTTTTTTAACTTATGTTTTTATTGTTTACTGTGTTAGTATATTATAGATGGTTTTAATCTTGTTTTGTTTGCCCTTTTTTAAATTTAGCTTTTTTGAATGGAAAACATTAAAAGAGGGGAAGCAACCCTACTTTTTCTACTTCATGCAACCAGAAACTGTGCAATTTCCCTTCAAAATTATACCAGACAATAGTGCCAGTAATTCAAAAAGTGAAATAAAAGAAGAAAATGAATCAAAGCCACCAAAACTGCAACCAAAAGTTGAAACAAATGAAACTGTATCTCTTACTAATTTAAAAGAAGAAAAAGCAGATGAAGATATAAAGACAGAACTAACAGATGTCCAACAAGAAAGTGAAAAGTCAGACTATACCAATCTCAGTAGCAAGATTGAAGAGTGGCATGGTCCAAAACTCTTGACAATGGCAGGTGTCTTTGATATTTGGAAGTCTTCAGATGTAAGTAGACCTACATCAGCAATATTTTTAGTTTTAGTCCTGAAAATATTCTGTTTATCTACAACAGTATGAAATTTGTGTGCAGGGTTCGCCTCCCTTGTATTCCTACAGCATCATCACTGTGTCCGCCTCATCTGACATGGACTGGTGTCATCACCGCATGCCTGTAAGTTATACTTTCTCACATCTTATAATCTAGACACCTCTAAGTTGTACTTTCTCACATCTTATAATCTAGACACCTCTAAGTTGTACTTTCTCACATCTTATAATCTAAACACCTCTAAGTTGTACTTTCTCACATCTTATAATCTAGACACCTCTAAGTCTAAGTTGTACTTTCTCACATCTTATAATCTAAACACCTCTAAGTTGTACTTTCTCACATCTTATAATCTAGACACCTCTAAGTTGCACTTTCTCACATCTTATAATCTAGACACCTCTAAGTTGTACTTTCTCACATCTTATAATCTAGACACCTCTAAGTTGTACTTTCTCACATCTTATAATCTAGACACCTCTAAGTTGCACTTTCTCACATCTTATAATCTAGATACCTCTAAGTTGCACTTTCTCACATCTTATAATCTAGACACCTCTAAGTTTCACTTTCTCACATCTTATAATCTAGACACCTCTAAGTTGTACTTTCTCACATCTTATAATCTAGATACCTCTAAGTTGTACTTTCTCACATCTTATAATCTAGACACCTCTAAGTTGCACTTTCTCACATCTTATAATCTAGATACCTCTAAGTTGCACTTTCTCACATCTTATAATCTAGACACCTCTAAGTTGCACTTTCTCACATCTTATAATCTAGACACCTAAGTTGCACTTTCTCACATCTTATAATCTAGACACCTCTAAGTTGCACTTTCTCACATCTTATAATCTAGATACCTCTAAGTTGTACTTTCTCACATCTTATAATCTAGACACCTCTAAGTTGTACCTTCTCCCATCTTATAATCTAGACACCTCTAAGTTGCACTTTCTCACATCTTATAATCTAGACACCTAAGTTGCACTTTCTCACATCTTATAATCTAGACACCTCTAAGTTGCACTTTCTCACATCTTATAATCTAGATACCTCTAAGTTGTACTTTCTCACATCTTATAATCTAGATACCTCTAAGTTGTACTTTCTCACATCTTATAATCTAGATACCTCTAAGTTGTACTTTCTCACATCTTATAATCTAGACACCTCTAAGTTGTACTTTCTCACATCTTATAATCTAGACACCTCTAAGTTGTACTTTCTCAATTCTTGTGAGAATTCTGTTGTATCAGTACATTAACTTGTCATTGCTAAAAATGATAGATGTAAAAGCTAAAAAAAAATCACTTTCTAAATAATACATCACTGATAGTGTTGTTGAAGCTATGTTTGTGTAGTTATTTTCTATACTTTTTTTAGTGCAGTAACATTTTTAAAAATTGCAGTAGTTTTTAAGGAACAAGTGTATTTTTCTTTACAGGCAATTTTATCTACACCCGAAGAGGTTAATGATTGGCTGGATTTCTCAAATGTTCCTCTCAATAAGGTGCCAATAACTTACATTACTTACATCCACGTTGACGTAAAATATATTATTAATATACCATGAGAGAATGAAACTGTCATCATTGTATTTGTCTGCACGCAGGCGTCTGCTCTCATCAAACCACAGAAGTGCCTGAGCCACCACCCAGTCTCAAAGGCTGTCAACAACTCCAGGAACCACACACCTGACTGTCTCAAACCAGTCAAGCTTGGGTTAGTCCAAAATATATTTCTTCACGGTCAAGTTAATCAAATATTTTTAAATAGTTAAATAGTTTAAGTAAAAAATATCTGATATTGTTCATGGTGAAGTTCATTATATAATTTTTTTAAATCTCAATAGTTCAAGTAAACAAAATAGTTGTTGTAATTGTAGATATACTTGCTATATGAAATAAATGGAATTAAAAAGTTGAAAATTCTGATTTTGTTTAAACCTCACATTAATACTGAAAGAGGAACCATCTTCACTCTGTTTTAGGTCTTAGAGGAAGGTACCATAAGTAAAGCTGACATATAAAAATCTTCTGTTTAACATATTTTAAATGTTTCCTCTCCAGAGAAACCAAACCAAATCCTAGCAGTAACTTGATGATGAGCTGGTTAAAAACAGGTTCCCCAGCAAAGAAGAGAAAGATCTAATTGTTCGACTGATCATTTTCACTTTCAGATCTGTTACATCAAAAGTTTTTATTAAAATTGAATCCCTTATTCTGTTATAAATTGCATTCCTATTTTGAAGTCATAAGAAGTGATCAAATTTTTTTTTTACATCACAAAAAGTGTCTAATTTTTATAATTAAAAAATATTAAGATTTATAACAACCTTTTAAAAATTAATGACAAGTATTTTTGACCATGTGATGTACTTCTCTTAGCTTTAAATGAAACATAAGTTATATCAAAATAACAGGTTGTAAATAATTTTTGTCAACTATTCAGTATAGCTCATAAATACTTCCCTGTTTTGTATTGTATTCATTTATTTCAACTCCATACTGTGTTCAGAAAAATATGCCTAATCAGGAATTGTTTCAAATGTTTACCTAATTTTGTATTGTTTTTAAAGATGTGTTCATTGGATATACCCACTGCCATTTACTTTGATGCTTAAAAATAATTCGTGTTTTATTGAAGAATACTAAACAGTAGAGATATTATTGTTGGATTTTTTTACTGCTGTTAACTGTTATGGCTTTTTATGCTCCAAAATTATGTCTAATTGTTTATTGGACTGATACCTATGTTATTTGAATACCGGTAGTTGATGTATAATAAACTATTAATTTTATATTTTTCACTAAAAATTTATATTAAAATTAAAATAATTAAATTGAAATGCTTGTATTCTTATTTTAATAAACAATGACATGTCCCAAAGCAGGACAGTCCATCCCCCCACTTACCATTTCTTCCATTATAATGCAACTATAGTACACTATTTATTGCAAATGATCAATTAGTAAGTTTTAAGCTAGGTTGGTAGATTACATGTTTAAAATTTATCAGCAAATGTGGTGAATCTCCTTATACTATACACTAAATATGATGCCAATGTGTATGGGTTTTGTTTATTCTATAATTTAGAATACCTTAAATTGTCATTTTGGTAGACTCAATGAAGGCGAGTTTTAGCTGCAAATCTGGTGAAATACTAAATGTGAGTTGATATCTGGTCAGGTATGTCTTGAGGTAGATATTGTCTGACTTGACCATCATGTTGGCTAGGCAGTTCCCATGTATGTGTTTCACATTTAGAAAATACATAGCCTAGCCAAGTCAAAAAAATAAGTAACCTAAAACAAAATACAGCATTTAAAGTTGGCATTGCTGCTGACTATCCCATCATTATGACTTTATAATGATCAACCAAGAGAGAAACTATTCTGGGTAAAGATGATCACTGAATCCTGGGCTTGAGACTTTTGGACGTCTCTGAGTCCATCCAGCTCTGATGGGTACCTGACTTACAATAGTGAATCAGTAGAAGTTACAGTCTCGGGGGAATTTTCAAGACTCATGTTTGTGGTGTAATAGTAACTGCATTCATGTAATTTCAAACTAAAACACTGATATCTCCCATTTTTAAAAAGTTAGCAGTATAGATTCATGGATATACTACCAACCAGCTCTAAACTAACCTTTATTCCCATAGTGGAGGCAGAAAATAATAAAGTTTAAAAAAAATTAAGTTACACGTTTAAAAAAATACCACAAATTAAAACTTATTTTGTACCTTCTTTATATAGATCACATGAAACAGTAGTACATAATAAACTGAGTTCTAAAAAATATCATCTTTCAACAAATTTCATTTGGTTTGTAAGACTCTCCTCCAGCTTGTCAAGCCTATCTGTTTTTACTGCTTGCCGAAGGTGGCGGAAAAAATCAAAGTACTGATGAAAGTTGTGCCTAAAAATAAAAAGGGAAAATTCAAACTTCAATTAGATACCCCATAAGATTTTGACACAATATAATATTAATGACTGAACGTAACTAATCAAAATGCTTTAGAAAATAACTATTCTTTTACTTGTCAGCACCTCAAATGGTACTTACATGGTCAACAGGACATAAGCTAGGAGTTCTTTGGTGTTGAGGAGGTGATGAATGTACGAACACGTAAAATTTGAACAGGTATAGCACTGACAGTCAGGTAGCAAAGGACTAAAATCAGAAAAATACCTGAAATACAAGCAAACAACAACACTATTAAAAAGATACAGGTAAAATTTGAAATAGAAGCAAACAATTACACTGTTAAAATAAAAGTTATTACATGGTAGCCTACTTAAAAGTACTACATAATGTACTACCACTAAAGTTTGTAGAACTTAAATTTTAAACCAAATCTTCATGAAAGTTATTTAGTTTGTATTAGCTTATTAATGAAATAAAAATTACTTTTTATTTGAAACAACAAAGTGGAAGTTTCAAAAATCTTAGAACTATTAGATTACTTTCCTAATAATGTCAAATTGAGAATGATGGTTGATTCCCTTATGGTCAGATTTATTGTAAAGTTTAAGAGTATTGAAAAATTACATCAACTAATAGTACCAACAACAAAATCACACATAGCATACAGATATTTTCAAATAGGCCAACCTATCTGTATTTATCTAAGAAGAAAGTCTCGTACCTTGAGTTCTTAAGGTCAATATATAATCCATGTACTTCTGGTGTGTTATCACAGCACTGCTCCAGTCTGGCTGATTGGCTGCAGGCTGGCAGTCTGTAGTCAGCAGCTAGTGCCAGACCCTTCTCTGTCAGGGTGTGTGGGTACCTTGTACAAGTCAAGGGCTGATAACAATTTAAATAAACAAAAAGACACATGCCAAGCTATAAAAAGAAATAAAACCTAAATTAATGCTGGATTTAGTTCAAGGATACGCACTGGAAAAAACATCAACACCAAGTTTGAAAGCTTTTATTACTTGAAGGGGAGACCAAACACTTTCCATTATTCTTGGCTTATTTTCTGGCAATTCTTTCTGGAAACAGAGGTAAAATTTTCTTTTATTTCATGTACATGTTTAAAGAGTTAGTTATATATTTTACAACAGTGAAACTTCAAGTAAAACATCGACTTACCAATGTAAAAGAAAGAATCTTTAAAAAATCCTCATTACTAAAAATATCTTTCCCAGAGTTATTTCCCTTCTCAAACCCTTCAATCAGAAAACCTGTAGATGGATCAATTTCTTGATGTAACAAATTAAATCAGTTATTATAGAAAACTATAAAAACAATGCATTGTTTAAAAATAAGCACTTCACACTGATTTTTGTTTTTTATTTAGAACTCAAGATGTAATAAAATATTTTAAAATAAATCTTAGCACAGCAAAGTATCTCATCTGGCTTGGTAGTGTCCAGTTATTATTCATTTGGCAACAGACGGCATAACAAAAAAGAACATGAGCCACTAACCATCCACAGGCCTTGCTGCTGTCTCTTTAGCAGACCTTTTCCTTTCTCTCTCACTGAAACCTCCCTCTATGACACCAATTAGACTGGACTTTTTGAGAAACTTCAAAAAATAAAAACTAATTTATTAAGTTCTTTAGTCATTAAATTTTTTTTTTCTTTTGGGGTATTAAAACTTAATTGAAAGAATTTGAAAAGACATTTTATTCTCTATTGTGTACACTACTGTTTTCTTTTTAAATCCACTCTGAAAAATAATTTCAAGTCAGTTAATTTAAAATTAATCTAACAGTTCATTTAAATACCTCGCTATTCTTCTGTTTTTCAACAATGTCGTCTAAGAAATCCAAAGTGCGACTAACAGCCTTGTTCAGCCTTTTATTGGTGGAATCCTGGTCTGTGTCCCCATCACTCATAGCTTGAAACCAGTCAGGAAGAAAAGCTTCTTGAATTTTCATAAACAACTTGGTATCCAGCTGAAACAAGCATTTAAAAACAATAGGGACCAGAAGATAGGGACAGAACAATCACACTAGCAAATACGTAATTTTGATACCTCCTACCATCAGTCTCAAAAGTAACAATTATGGTAAACTAGTATATTAAACGAGAAAACTAAAAAGTATATTTTCACTTGCAAAAAAAAAAAGAGAAAAAAATAAAATAAAACAAGTTTTTTTCAACAAGTTACCTTGGTTTTACCCCCTTTACCCCAGATAGCAACACCTGTGTTGTCATTTTTTCCTGAAAACATGGCGGCACTTGCATCATGTTGGGTGGTAAAGATCAGGTGATTCTGCAGGACATTTTTTACTTATTATTTTGATAAAAGACACGCAAATAAGCTGAAACGACTCAACATTGAGTCTGTGAAATAAATGTGTAACCCTATAGTGTTTAGATTGTGAAAAAAATATTCTATGGTGTTAATGCTTAAAGTAATTACTTTACAGTACAATAGGGGAGGTTAAACTTTGAAACAATCAAACATCCTGTGGCAATACATCTTTAGCTGGATAATGACAACAGGCTCTTTGGAGATTTGTGTTTCAAATAATAGACTGTAACTTATGAGTACCTTCATGGCAGTGAATTCTCCTAAACCTTTTCCATACTCAGCTACACTTTCATGATGGTCAGCTCTGTGAAATTTATAAATGGAAGAAAAAAGATTTTTAAACAATTCTAGAAACTTTATACTTTTTAATGTAAGCACAGATATAATGTTCAAGAAATCTATTAACACACATCACATAAAAAGACAAGTTAAAAGGTACTTGTAACTCACAAAGATCCTAGATTCATCACAGCTATATCAGGAACACCAGAGACTCTTTTCAGCATATCAAGACCCAAGTGTGGAGCACTTCCTGGTTAATTAAAATTTCTAGCAATTAGCTACAATATTAATTATTTCATAGGAACTATTCATTGCTTGTACAAAATAACTGGGAGAAAAAAAAAACTTTTACCACAGAAAATTCTCAGTGCTAAAAATGGATGAGCTTAGGCAGTAACTTTTTCAACCAGCTAATTAAAACTAAAGAAACTTGAATGTCATTTTTCAAGTGGAATTCAACTTTCAGCAGTATGTTAGACAACAAAGCTGTGATAACAGTGCCAAGATTAATCCAATTTCTACACTATGTACCAATCAGGAGGAAATAATTAAGTTTGATTCAATTTTACAATTTATTAAACTGCACAATTTTTAATGATATTTTTTTTTTACAGACATCAATATTTCAACCAACTTATTAAATGTGCGTGTAAAAATGACAGTAACTAAAGTACAAAATGAATGTATAAATACTGCTATAGTGATTCAGTAGCTTGAGATTATGAACTCGACTACTGAACTGCTTCTAGAAAAATTCAATCAACATTCACTGGTCCAAGTTTTCTTTTTATAAACAAAAATAGTTTATCCTGTTCATAATGTTGTTTGTGTTGAAGTATACTTACCACCTTTTGTAAACAGTGTACATAACGGAGTCTCGAGAGTTAAATTTGTATTTCTGCCTGCATAAGTTATCAAACCAATTCTGCCTCCTGTTACCAGACTCTTTTCTATAACAAACTTCATCTGCCAAAAGAAAAAAAAAACAGGTACATAACCATTATCTTTTGTAGGTTTACAAGTCAGGACTAGGAATACTAGAAAAAATGTTTGGATGACTTACTCTAATCATCAAATGAGATTGTTTTTATTATGGACTGATATTCAAATAAATGCAACAAAACCATCAGTTGGAATCAGAGGCGTTGCTTGGTCAGTGTCACCCCCCCCCCCCCCGAATAAGAACAAAAAAAATATATATATATATACATTGTGAGTGGGGATGAATGGATAGGTCTACCGCCTGTTGTGAGGGTGGGGATAAACAGCAACACCACCAAATGTGAGAGTGGGGGTGATGAAGATGATGAAAATCCAACACACAAGTTCAAGTCAAAATATAATGTTCTTTATTAAAAATGTACAGGATCAACTTCCTACCTAACTAGCCTATTCTATACTATCTACTACTTCTAACTACACACTGATCAATCCTAACACTATCTAACTGTTCCCTAGCTCTACATATCTTGACCGTCTCTAACCGATACCTAAAACCTTCTCTGCCGCTGATCTAACTACTGACCCACGCTTAAGTGGTCAGCTGAACGTCCCACGTAACCGGTCAGCTCCTGTACTTTCATTGGTCTCTCTGACCAACTAGCTATAGCCTGTTTCTATTAACTTCTTTTACTAGGGCATCACATACATATATAAATATATATTATCTATATATATAAGGTCTACATAGGCCTATATACTATATGTATTGTTGCAATTGGTGTCACTGCCTCCCATTTTCATCATTTTGCCTAAAATGGCGTCAATTTGTGCACACATTTAATTAATCCACCAATCAATTCATGTGGAAAAAGCATCGTTTTCCTGATAAATTATTAGATTTCTGTGTCACCTCTTCCCCGGTCATTGATACTAACTACTAAAGTAGATCTGTACACTTGGACAACTAATAGTGACTAATACATCTAAAATAGTAAGTAATAACTATACATACTATAAATATTAAATACATAGGGCCTAAGCCCTATACAAATGCTTAATAAATAATTAATAGGCCGATGCTAGCCCCAATAAGATACGCATGCGATACGCATGCGCAATGGAGAGAACTTACGACTTGCCTTCGCGGCGATGTTTTTGAAGGTACTGCGCAAGCGTGTGTTTACAGCCCCAGAACCCTAACAACCCTAATCCTAACCCTATCCCTAATCCTATCCCTAACCCTATCCCTAATTCTATCCCTAATCCTATCCCTAATCCTAGCTAGGCCAATGCAAAAATTTAATTTCAGTAAAACAATATAATAGTTACATATTTAGATAGGGGCTGTCAATCTGATTACAGATCAGTTTGAATTTTCAAAATCTGACCATAAACAAAAAAGTTATGAATTTTTTTGTCATTAAAAAACAGCAGTTTTTTCAGACAACCGGGGTAGACCCTGAAAGAGGAAAAATACTGGGAGGGTATGGACCAAATTTTTAAGAGTTTTTCACTAAAAGTGGTATAAAAGTAAGCAGACTTCACCAATTGATGTCATTTTATGATATTTTGTAGATTTTTGTATGCCGAATCCAATGATGCTATTTTAAAAAGTGTCTTTTGATTACATAACAGACTTATTTCATGGATTATGTAATACCCCCCTTCAATTTTTTTTACAACATCTGATAATAGGATCATAATACGTGTGATAAGAAGTCATTCTTTAAATTAAACACTGTTTTAAACCATAATATGACATTTGAATATGCTGAAGCTAATGGTGATATTTAAAATGGTCGAACATTATTACAAAACTATAAAGGTCAGGTTATGTAATTCGCACCTTTTGCTCATAATTTACCATGTATTTATTTTAAAATCTCTTTTGCTCATTGTCAGTTAACTTAAGTGAATAGCCTACTTAAAGAAAAGATAACTAATACAGTTTTAATACAAAGAGAAGGATGCTATAACAATAGTATATTTGTGATGATGTAACTTCTTAAAATATGTTATGTAATCTATGTGCAATCGTACAGGCCTACTCTTCCAAAAATATAGGCATATCTTATTATATTTATATTTCTTGTTACTTTAAATGTCATACCATTGATACAACTTTCTTCTATAGAATTAGCCTAGTTACAAATGTGTCTTATCAGAATCAGTGTGCTTTATGACAATTTTGTAATATTTTTAAACACAAAAAAATTGCTCATTTTTACAATTTTAATAACATAAACATTGGAGGAAAATTGTTTTTTTTTTTAGCTTGTACAAGGTAGTGTAAGTTATAGGTCTATAACATAGATTTATATATGCTCAATGTTTATGCTAGTTGTAAGCTTGTGTATTTTGTAGGCCTACCATAGGCCTATTACATTAGGAAAAAAAGCACGTGTTTGAGTGCTTGACTGTGTGTAGTAGATGCTAGGTATTTTTAAAAGTTTCCCGTGTCTAGCTAAACACGGAGGCGTTTATCACCATCAGCATTTGCCTAGAATCTAGATTTAGTTCAATCAGACGTGGGTAACCAGGTTTTCTGACCAACGAATTTTATTGCCGTATTACGTAAACACGAGGCTAGATAGGCTAGTCGGCCAACCCGATGAACGTGTCAGACGAATATTCCCAGACAAAAGTCTGGGAAGATTTCCTGATCTATGCCCGAGGGTTAGTAACATCAACTCCACAAAGTGAAGGGGGAGGGAGGTGGGGTATGAAACCACCGCGAGCCGCTCGGGTACCGTACGGGTGTTATACAACATCAAAGGCGCCGACCCTCGGCTTGTCGCGTCACGGAGTAGTGGGGGCGGGGTGAGGCTATGGGTGTTACATACGGTGTTACAATAGTTACATACCGTGTAGGATGGTCAGTGACTCCCCATACCCACCCCATCCCATTTTGGTCGATTTGGCAAGCTAGTAACCTCCACGTTGTTAAGGGTTTTAAAATTTTTTAGTCAACCGAAAAAAGAGCCCGGGGTAAAATTTAATTTATTTTTTAGAGCCATTTTTTAGGAAAAGAAATGTACACAATAATGAAACGTTACGGCACGCGAATCACGTCAGCATTGTTTGGTCGGGTCGCAGCTATCCGGATTAATTTCTAAAGAAGATTAATTTTGACGATTAGTAAATACTATTACGACTTTTTTTTTTTGCCGTTTCAATGGTTTAAAACAAAGTTATGAAACATGCCTGTCTACTTAAATATAAAATAGCAATACCCGACGAGTCAAATACGGGAACACACGTATCTATCTTTAGAAATTGTTTATAGTCTCATCCAATCGGATCGACCGCCTAGCGTCACGTGACCACACACTCGGCTGTGCTACACGATGTGTAGATCACGATTCAGTCGGACGGCGGCCGACGCGTTAATTTTTATTTTCGTTCCGTCTTAAAATGTATGGACGGCTTTATTATGAGGTGTTATAATACATGTCATACATTAAAATAATCGGCGGGATTTCAGGAATACAGCTCAAGGTTCAAATGTAAAATAGGTCAAATAATAGACCGGGAAACTTAGTTCAACTTTGCGGTCCGATATCTCCCGAAGTATTTAACTTATTTTGACCACGAACCTTGAGCGTTGTACGTCTACATTTAATCTGTTCGTCTGCCAAATTTGATTGTTGTAGTACGTAAACTCGATACGTCTATAAAAAAAATTGTAGCGCGTCATATTTAAAACACAGCAATTCGAAGCACAGCCGAGCGGTTCAGTCGGACAGCGGTCGGCGCGTCATGTTTTGATTTTCGGTCCACTTCAAAGTCTATAGACGTCCTTATTATAGGGCCTAATATGACATATCATACATATTAATAAACGTCGAGATTTCAGGAATACAGCTCAAGGTTCAAATTAAAAATCGGTTCATTAATAGCCCAAATAACTTAGTTCAACTTTGCCGTTCGATATCTCCAAAAGTATTTAACATATTTTCCCCAAGAACCTTGAGCGTTATACGTGAACATTTAATCTATTCTTCTACCAAGTTTCACTGTTGTAGTACGAAAACTCAAAGAGTCTATAGACTCTAAGTAACACCCCTCTTTTAAAAAGGTGAAAAAGCCTCCCCCCTAATCGGCACGTCGCCGCGGGGGGTAAAAAATGCGATTAAATCGGCGATTTCTTCAACGTCTGAAATAATAAAGAAATCAAACTTATACAGTTAAAAAGGTTGTTCAATTACGAACAGAATGATGTATAATATGTTAACATAAACACAATAAAAGCATGCAAAAAACAGAGTTAAACATGCAGGGGGTAGGGAAAAGCCGATTTGTCCGATTTTCTCGGCAGCGGCATTGGCCTAGCTACTAATCCTACCCCTAACCCTCATTCTAGCTCTAACCCTAGCCATAGGTCACTGCGCATGCGCAGAGCTATCTTTTGCTGACCAAGTGGAGACGTTGGGGAGAAAAATCTTCTTCCGAGTAGTCACTTTGTAATTAATAGGGCCTATAATAATTTAATTAATATAAATATTAGATCTACATACACAATAGTAATACATAATAATATACATAATACATAGTTAGTAGGCCCTACATACTAGTACATAGATCTAGTACATATAGTACATACTAGTAAGTATAAGTAGTAACATAGTCATAGCAATACACTACACTCTACACTACACATGACATATCTCCCCCCCCCCCCTCCCCGCCATGCCATGATGGGTGATGCATAACCGTGTGTGGTATACCATACTCAGCCTACTCACTACTCAGTTCTAGAATCTAGATCTAGAGATCTGGATCTAGAATCTAGATAGAAACTTAAGTTAAACTTACTTTTAACTTTTTTAGTCGTCTTAGTCTTAGTTTTTTTCACCTCTTGGACCCGAGATCGGAGTGTGGCGGAGTTAGTCTACCAACAAATCAACAATAATGCAGGATATTTAATATCCTATTTATTTTGTAAACAATCACTCAATATAAATCAAACTTCAAGATTAGAATTTATTAGAGCATTTTAAATATGTAAACCCCTAGATCTAGGTAAAATCACGATATAGCGTCGGAAATTATTGGGTAATGTTCGTTGAGTTTCGGTAACATTCGTTACTGTAAACCATAGTTTATTTGACCGTTGGAAAAAAATAAAGTCAAGTGCATTAAATTAATGTTTAAACTTAATTTAATGTTTAACTGACAAAAAATTAGCAACAAATAGTAAATCTAAATATTATTAATAAAGTCAAGTGTAGTAATTATTTTTTTTTTAAGAAACACAGAAAAAACCTGCAGAAGATTTGCGACAACCAGCTCTAGTTCTGTTAGTAAAATAAAACGATTAGATTTACTAAAGTTAAATGTAGTAAGAAGAACTAGAATAATGTTTAGTAGCAGCAATAATTAGCACATACACTTAAAATAATTAGAAATACAAAATAATTAGCAAAACAGTATTTAAAATGCAACTAAAATCAATCCTTGCACATTTTTAAACATAATGTATTAAAAATAATATGGCGGCAAATAAATGATGGTTTACAGTATTTCCGGTGGTTTCCGGAACGGCTCGACAGACTATGCCATGGTTTTATTGTTTTTTACTGCTGTACAGTTCCGGAATAATAACCGACGCTATATCGTGATTTTACCTAGACTAAATAATATTCTATTGTATTGGGTCTAAAGTCTAGAGCTAATTTATTTTATTAGGGCTACAGATCTAGAATCTAGATCCAGAAACAGCATTTTTTAATCTTTCAGTTCAGTTTCAATGTAGATTGAAGATATTAGATATCCCCCCCCCCCACTTTTCAATCACCATATTTTTACTCTTAGTTATTTTAGTTGGATTTAGTTATTTTAGTAGGTCTAAGGCCTTTTATATATTTATCTATGATCTAGACTGATTAAGTTACTCAACTTACAATTATAATTAATTATTGAAGTTCTTGGTTAAAACAATTTTTTTTCTATAAACATGGCCTAAGTCATTATGTCTGACTCTGGCTGTATTTTTTAAATTATCTGTAATTTATTTAGGCTACAACTGTTAAAGGCCTATTATTCTAGAATAATCTGGAAATATCTGTACAGACCATTTGGTGACAGGACAAATGATATATGTGACAAATTCGTCCGTGAGATATTTTGTCTGAGATCATTTGTCCTGAGATCATTTGTCATGGAACCGACCATTTCTCTGCTTTAACTTACCTTAGTTAACACTTAAATTGACTTTTAATTATTAGGCCTATATAATTATTAATTAAGCTAATATTTAGTTGTAGTGAAATCTAGTCTACTAGTAGTCGTAACTTTTTAAACTAACAAACTACTAAACTAGATCTACTTAAACATCTTAAATATACAAATTAGATCTAGATCTAGATTAATTCGACAAGAATGTAGACTAGATCAATTTTTTAAAAAAAAACAGTTAACAATAATTGTGCCTACTAAAAGTAGGCCTAATTATAATAAAATATTAGTCCACCAAATAAAAGTAACATAAAATAAAAAAAGAAATGAATATCAGGTTAAACTTATAGGCCTATATCATATCTATTGTTGTTATTATACCTCTATAAATGCCATGGATTAGCCTTGTGCAAATATAAGTAGAATATATTACTCTAATCAACATTATTCTCTACTCTACCACTCTAGGCCCCAGCCCTAATCTACTAAGTAATAAAGTCATGATTAGAGAATTACTTGATCTTAGATAGATGGCTTTAATAGACTTTGACTAAACTAAAAAGTCATAAATATTTTAATATAGGCCTAAGTATCAACTATTATGAACAAATCTAAATAAGTGTATCTAATATACTAAAGTAATAGGCCATACACTCTTATCAGATCTAAAAAGTAGCTCTATAGTCTATTTGCCTAACACTTATTTAATTAGTTAAGTTTCCCTTATGTGTCATAAGATGTTGATTTTATACAAATTATTTAAGTTTATATCTAAATTTAGTAAGTTTTTACACCAAACTAATAAATTTATTGTCATATTATGCGGCGCTAATCCATCTTACTTGGCCTGGACTCTAGTATCACTTTTTAGTTTGCCAGTTACTTGGATTAGTTAGGTGAACAGTTGATTTATCATTAGCAATTCTCTTAAAATGCATGACTATGTCATTCTGCTGAGTAAAGAGTAAAGCATATAGGCCATATTAAATCTCTTCAAAAAATCGGTCAAATATTGTGGGTTTTTATCAACCTCATGTTTTAAGAACAAAACATTACTGACTAGTGATTAGTTAATTTTGCATTTACTTGATGTTCAGCTACTTTCAAGTGACTAACAAGCAAATAATTGTGGTTGTATTGCACTATTTAATTAAACTAGAAACCTTGCCTCTTTTACGAGTTAAGTTGTAAAGGAGATGGCATTATGAAGACATTAGGCAGATCTCCACACTGGAGATGTTGTTTCTTATACTTTTTTACTACCTAGTGTCTTAAATAACATGGAAAGTGTTCACATTATTCCCTGGCAACCTGGCTCTTCCTGTTGAAACTCTTCTGTGTCTGATATTGCACAAACCAGTGGTAGGTCATTATTTTTTAAGATAAAATACATTTAAAGTTTTAAGTAAAACAGTTACATGTATTAAGAATTTTTATGTGTGAATTTGTATTCTTTGTTGTCTTGTCAGATTTGTTTTCTAAGCTAAACAATCCAAATTTTTAATGTTGTCCTCAGCGAAATCATGGAAACCAGCTGTAAAAGTCTTGTTCAAGAAAATCAGGAAGTGGTGCGAGAGCTGATCAGTGAGGATGATGCAAGGACTGTGCCGGCCTTATCAAATCTTCACATTCTGGAGATGCCAGACTCCCTTTTTCTCCACATCTTCAGCTATCTCCCGTTCTCTTCAATTGGAACCATCTCACAGGTATGCCGCAGGTGGCATCAGATATCATATGATGAACTTTTGTGGCGTAGCGTGTTCCTTGGACACTACAAGCTCCCATCAAAAACTGTTATGCCAGTCAAGTAAGTAGACACATTTTGTTTTGAAACTGTGTTTTCAAAGTTTTAATTTTTGTTTTTAAATAAAGAAGCTTTGATGTTATTGTATTGAAATAAAACAGCTGGTTACGTTAAAATGTTACTTTTAGCATTAATGTATTTTTAAATTGAGTAAAATACTCATTTGTGTTATAGAAATATACATGTTTTATAAATACCATAACATAAAATTTTGTTGAGTTTATGTATGATGTAAAATGTTTAGAATTCAGTTAAACTAATTTAGAACAATAAATGCTATTTTCAATTATTGGATGCTACATTTATTTCCGTTCGTTTTTCAAATGACTCCATACAACCATCTTATTTTTTAAATTTATGTTAAATTTCCTTTTTTTTTAAAAAACTAGGGCCAAATCCTGGAGGTCAGAGTTCAAACGCTTATATTACCATACCCCTGCTGTGCTGAGTGAAGAGAGGAAAGAGCACAAGGATGAAGTCCTACATGTCAGTTTTTCTCATGATGGCACCAAGTTTGCCACTTGCTCCAAGGATGGGTATTTCAAAGTGAGGATTGTACTGTTTCTTTCAATTTATAATTTTTTTCTTCATTCTACATCAGGGGTCTCCAAACTACGGCCCGCGGGCCGGATGCGGCCCGCGAGGTCCTCTCATCCGGCCCTCGGAGATCTTTTAATCCACGGAAAAAAATGTTTGTTGTAGGTGGCTGAGGAAAAATGCCACCCCAATGAGATGCCTGGAAGAAACTCTGGCCCCCGAATTTATATTTGATAGTTAATACGGCCCTCTGGCTGAAAAGTTTGGAGACCCATGTTCTACATCAACAGGAAACTCACACTGATTCTTACTACAAAAAAAATAAGTGATGTTGTAAAAAAAATATCACATCAGTGTGAGGGATATTTTAAGTTGGTGAATGGTTTACTACAAGTTACTTTGTTGTTACACTGTTAGGTCTCTTTATACTCATATGGTGACACCATTAGTTCTGTTTTTATTTTTGTGGTGACACCATTAGCTCTGTTTACATTTCTGTGGTGACACCATTAGTTCTGTTTACATTTCTGTGGTGACACCATTAGTTCTGTTTACATTTCTGTGGTGACACTATTAGTTCTGTTAACAATTCTGTGGTGACACCATTAGTTCTGTTTACATTTCTGTGGTGACACCATTAGTTCTGTTTACATTACTGTTGTGACACCATTGGTTCTGTTTACATTTCTGTAGTGACACCATTAGTTCTGTTTACATTTCTGTGGTGACACCATTAGCTCTGTTTACATTTTTATGGTGACACCATTAGCTCTGTTAACATTTCTGTGGTGACACCATTAGGTCTGTTTACATTTCCCCAGTGACATACACCATTAGTGAACTCCATGCTGGTTTGTTTCAGGTCTGGCAGTGTACCCATCCTGTGGAGCTCTTGTTTAAAATGGACATGAAGAGCACATTCAGTTGGAAATTTACTCAGTTTTCTCAGTTCAATGAGACAGACACATGTCTCTTGGTCTCAGGTGTTTACTTTGGTAGACTGTCCACCTCAGGAGAGATTGCAGTTTTTAATTTACAAGGTTTGTTCCATTTATGTGGTTCTTGCAAAATGTTAAATATAATCAGGCTGTCTTATTAATTGATTTGTTCTGTTTCATGTTTTTTTTTACAAATGAAACAAGACCAAAGAGTGTACAATTTTACTGTAAATGAATAGTAGTTGCTTAATTATTTTTTAATTATTACAAATCTATGTAAAATAACTGTTTTAAAACCTTTTTTTAAAACTAATATTAATGCTTAATACTTAACAGTATGAATTCAAAATATGTACAATAATTCATCTGTGAAAATGATCCTATGGTTGATTTTCTATTTGTTTTTTAAATATATATTGCAATATTTTAAAAAAGTACAGATTCCTCTTTAGACCTAGTGATCTATTGGGCAGATGAAGTAGAGTTCATTTGTTTCTTGACCACAGCATATGATGGGATAATTCTGTCAGCCCTATGCCCAGCCACCTTTACTTTCCCTATCAGAGCTGGGTGGACTCAGGGAAGCTCTACTGACATTGTACCCTGATTCAAATTCATGACTTTTGGGTTAGCAGTCTAGCGATCTACCACTAGGCCACGCCGTCCCATATGTTGCAATATAGAATACCATATTTTGACTCTAAAACTATTTTTCAGATGGATTTAAGATGCAGTGTCGTGTGACCAACAAGCCATACGATGTGTTTGGTGCCTGGTACGACAATGACCACCTCTTGTCAGGAACACTGTACTGGACAGGAGACTTTAACTCTGTGTCTGCTGTTTGGTTAAGCAAGGTCAGAAAACTTGTGAGCATGCACATTTTATTCCTTTTAGTTTCTCAATTATTTTTTTACTTCCTTGACTGCCTATTTAATACTTGCTGATACTTATAAGCAAACCAAAAAAAATGTATAAAACAATCTCACGAAGAAAGAGAATTTTTTTAAACTTATAATTATGTTGATTTTTTTAAAAAATTGGATTACTTTTTTCTGAAAACATTATTTGTATAAACCTTCTTAGCTTGCAACTTTTTAACTTTTAGTCTGCACCTTCACTTTTAAACCTATAAATAGATTTACAACCAACATCTTTTTTGTTTTTGTAGGTAGTTTTATTCATCTTTTTTCTTTAATGCCACTATAATAATATCAACCTTTCTTTGATGCCTGTTGTTTATTAGTTGTCTGTTATTGATGCAAAATTAGATAATATATGGCATACTATTTTAGCATTATTTGTTATTTCCATAAAAGCTTATTTTAAGCTATGAAGTTCATTTCTGATATTTTTTTGTTATAGCTCTAGTCAGGAATTAAAATTTAAAAAATAAATCTAACCCTGATGTAATAAAAAGAAACATAACAACTGTTCATGTTTTCATTTATTTTTATGCTCCAGGCATCCCAGGAGGTGGAGTCTGAGATAGAATCTGTCAGCATGGTCCTCTACAGGTTTGAGAACGTCAACTCCAGCTCTATACGTCTGCTCCATGTGGCAGAGGTGGGTGGGCTTGTTTGATATCACTGACTCCATCTTGCTTTCTGTTGATGTTGGGCGATACAGTCCTGTATTTTATTTGTGTTGTGTTATCAATGTTTTTTTTTTCTGTACAGATTGAGCAGGATGAGGAAATGACAGATAAATCTGTTGATGAGTTTAGTGACGCCAACACACGAAGCAACAGCCTAGGCCCAGAGGACCGAGTGTCCAGTGACTCCGAACCAGACAACAGGAAAAACTTTTTCCATAACCAAAACAAGGGTCAACCAGAGGCTGATAAGACTTCCATTCTAGATCATCTGTTGAGGAAAGTCATTGCCGAGGATGAGTTTGACATTGAGAATGAGGACAAAACAGACGACGAAGATGAGATTGCTGAAGATGACTTGTGTGAGCAGGATTCGTGTGACAGGTTCGAGAGCGCTAGAGACTCACTGACACCTGCGGACGACGCGGTCTGCTGCTTGCTGGACAGCGATGCCGGCGCATCGGGCGGGTCATTCCAGTCTGAAGTTTCAGACCAGTGTCCAGCTGCCCAGAGTTTTGGTCCCTGTCATGCTGTGACCGGGTGTTGTCCAGTTGTTTGCAAAACACAGGTGTCAAAAGATTGTCCATTCACTACAAATAACATGGATCTACTATCTGGCATGCTGGATAACTCTAGCAGGTCACCTGGCATGCTGGATAACTCTAGTAGGTCGCCTGGCATGCTGGATAACTCTAGTAGGTCGCCTGGCATGCTGGATAACTCTAGTAGGTCACCTGGATTGCTGGATAACTCTAGCAGGTCGCCTGTTATGCTGGATAACTCTAGCAGGTCACCTGGCCATGTGCCAGACTCCACACTGCCATGTACGCTGTGGAACAAAAACAGTATTATGTATTGTTCAGATTCTGATTCAAATTGTTCCAGAAACTGCTCTCAGGTAGAGACCGTTCCTTCTCAAGGTGGCAGCGACACATCTGTCAACACTCCAGCTAAGAGTGTCGGCCAGAACATTGGTTCAATGTTGGCCCGGGCCGCCAGCTGCGATTTGGATATTTGGGACACGGACAGTGCCATGGAAGAGCTGATGAGGGACACTGAGCTGCATGCAACAGCTTCGTCCAGCCACCAGGGACACACTGAAAGACCATGCCACCCCTGCTCATCTGTCCCACCACACCAGAAAGAAACCCCCCCTCACTGCAGCATTCCCGGCTCAAAAAACCATTCACCGAGCGATGTGCCTTGCAACGACAACACCAGACCACCCGGCGTGGACAACAACAGCAACAACATCAGCACCCTGCCCTACCAGGCTCCCATAAACTTGGACCTCCACGCCAAGCAGGGCTGCTGCAACCACATCAGCCACAGCATCGCCACACAAACTGAGGGACTGGTCAGCCCCGCCAGCTCCTTCCACTCCCTGTCCCACATGAGCCATAGCTCCAGCCTCTCGCGAGACCTGGGCCAGAGCACACCCAGGGAGAAGTTGTTGATATACACTTGGGGATCAGAGACATACATCCCGCATAAAATTGGAATCAAGAGAATGCGGTGGACAGACTTCAGCAAGGTATTGTCTTGACAGATTTTTTTAGTTTAAAAATTCAGTTTCACTAAATTATACACCACACTAGTCTTACACATTATTTATAGATACATTTTTTTCTGAACAGTAGCAAGAAAGTATTTTACGACTTCATGCTATAAATCTTTATTTCAGAAAACTAAAAGGATAGGAAACTTCTTTATTTATGTTTCCTATTTAGAGATCTCATTTTCATGTTTTATTTAAGTAATTCAGATTTGGGGATAACTTTTAATGCATACAATTTTGTATTTGTTGTAATATTTCCTCTGAAATTTCTAATTTACACATAGAAACACAGCTTTGCACCATGTTTTTACATGGAGAATATGGCTTAATATGTTCATATTCAACAGGATTCAAGCCAATATATAAAATTAAATGCATTAGCTGATATTTTTTGCCATTAGTCAACAAGACATCATAACTGATTGTTTAATGCAAACTTTATCTGTGAACTCTCCAGGGGGAAGTAACAGCAAGGCGCTCATCTATGCTGTTACCTGATGTGATGGAGAACCTCCACAACATGGCAGGGAACAGAAGGGATAAGCCTGACGTTACCATAGAGATGCATGGCCACATAGTTGGTCTTAGCCTGTCGCCTGATCACAAGTAAGTTATCAAAATATTCCAATAGATCTCATTGTAAATGTGTTTCACCAGTTGTAGGTCTATATTTTTTTAGGTGCTTTTCTTTTTACATAAAACGAAGCTAACAAAATAAAACAAATTTCTACTTACAGGTGGTGCATTATAATTTGATCTTTAAATTTGATCCTACGTTAATTCCAAACTCTTTTTCCTTTTGATATCAGATTCTTGTATGTGAATTGTCGCCCTTGGCCTCAAAACTACATAATCTCAGATCCTCAAGAATCGCCTCCCTTAGCTCAGGAAGTTGAGATCTCTACAATAGACCTGACAACTTTTAAATTTGTGGGGCCAGTACTGAGGTCCCACAAGGCCTACACCCACAGTGATGAATGTTTCTTCTTGAACCTGGATGTCTCAGAGCATTACGTTGCTAGGTACAGCTACCAACAGTGTTTGATTTTTTTTGTTATGATACATTACGTTGCTAGGTACAGCTACCAGCAGTGTTTGTTTGGGTTTTTTTGTTATGACAGTTATAGTTTTATACCAGAATTTTCAAAAGCAACATGATAATTTAATTTATGCAATTTAAAAAAAACATATTAACAGTAAACACTAGTGACAGTTCATAATTCAATAACTTTATCTTAAGTGATAAAAATCACATTAAGCTTCAGGATAAAGAGGTTATGATTAACTGAGTGATGAACTAAAGTAGAAAGGATAAATGTCATATTTTGTTAACAGAGCACAAAGGATAATGCCTTTTAATTTTAATAAATTTCTCTAGCTACTTTTAACTTGGTTAAAGCTAAAGAAAAGTAGAATGATTGTTGTAAAACTAACCAAATTTTTCATTTGCTGGCTTTGGATATTTTTAGATTTATTTTATTTTACAAGCTGAACTAATTTACATTTTTCTCCGCTATCTAGTGGTGCAGAGGACCGTCAAGGGTACCTGTGGGACCGGCACTATGGTATGCCGCTGTACAGGTTTCCCCATCGCAATGTGGTCAACTGCGTGGCCGTCAACCCTCAAGACTCGGAGCAGCTGGTGACTGTCAGTGACGACTACACCTTCAAGGTTTGGATCTCTCGATGTCGAGCCAAGCAGCTGGCGCAGGTAAAATCTGGCGTCTAAGGCTCACATCAAAATCCAGGTGGAAAGGTGCCGACCTTTCTCATCGCTTGAGGTCTTTTAAGGCTGGCAGCTGTGCTATCCAGGACAATGAATCCTAGTTAGATTCTTAGTGTGTTTAGTGGAGTTGAGCCGAGCTGTTGTTAAACTTGTTGCTTCCAGTTCATATAACTAGCATGATGCACTCATTTCTTCATACATATCTATCAGTGTCTGACACTTGTAGCCATGCTCAATCCATGTCATTCATTTTTTTCTCTCCAACAAAGTTGGAAGCTTTGCCATATTTCTACATGCACTTTTTGTCTAGACAGACATTTTGTTTTACTCTTCTTTTTTAGATGTATCATCATATATACATTTTAAGCAAAAAATGGAAAGTGCTTAGAAAAATTCTTTGGTTTCGGCTGTTGAACAGCATTTGTTTAAAAGATATTTCAATAGAACTTTTTTGTGTGTGTTTAGCGAGTAGTTTTTTTGTCACTGTCTTTGAAATAACAGTCTAGGCTGAGCTGTTGTAAATGTCACTTTTCTTGGCCATTTTGCGCGCAGCCTGTTGCCATTTCTAAGTACAATTTAATATTGTATTTTACATCAGTTGAAGGAAAAATATTTTGACTACTGCTCATCAACTTGTCTTGATGCAGAATGTGGTGTTTTTTTTTTTTCTTCTTTTTGTTATAGTGGTGGAGGTTTAATTAAACACTCTTTAACGAAGCTCTGACCCCACCTAACATGCAGGTGAAAACCACAGTATAAAAAAGTGATTATAGTATTTGGCCACTGGGTTTTGCCATCTGATTATCTAGTTTTGTGCCATGCAGGAATTAAATCATTTATAGGGGCGTATCTATCTGCTATTTCTGTAACTAAATTATTTACAAGTTAATTTTTTTTTAAAACTAGTGTTAATTATGCTGTGTTGATCTATTACATCACAGAGAAACTTAAATTATATCCACATAAGCATTTTACAGATGAGCCTTATAAACTCAGCCCTCCATTTTTAAAATGTCTCCAAGGGCAGTAACTTAGCTTTTTATGTGTAGCATACTGCTTTCCCTTTGCCAAAACAAAATGATTTGAATACACTTGCATGTGTACATTTTCATGTAAATTTTGTTTCCATTTCACATCTACATGCTTGTGTGGAATGAGAATACTTTTATTGAAACACATTGGGGGCAGCAAATATAACTGTTTTGTGTGTTATTCCTGTCTGGATATATATTATTGGTTCTAATACTGTACTTGAAATTTTACTGCAAATAAAACTGTTAAATGTGACTTATTTTGTTCTTTGCCTTTTCAGTCTTTATTTAACCACAAAACCTTAATAATTTTTTAATTATTTAAATTGTCTCCCTTGCCTTACCTAATGGCAGATGGAGAAAGAAGCTGATAAGCACCAGCAAGTGGCAATATTACAAAAATATTACTTCAGAGGTCAGTTTTCAGCCAAAGTAAACTGTAGCATATTCTAAATAAAATAATCTGCTGAAATGTTTGTTATAGATAACATAACAATGCAGATGTAGGAAATTATTAAAGTAATAGAAAGTGATTCTGACTTAGCAGTTTTCCCAGGTGCCTCAAAATGCACATAAACCACCAGATAAACCATGGTGTAAGGGCAAACAAGGTTGTTTTTTTTAAATTTTGAATTTATTTACAAATATCTAATACAATCAAAATGGTATGAATAATGAAGCAATGTAAATTCCTAGCATACATTCATGCAATTCAAAATGTCTCAGTCTTCGCACATATTTCTTATTCAAACTGTCAACAAGCCCCCCCCCCTCCACACAGTAACATTACCTCAATTTTCTGTCACATAAAAAAAAAACCACACCACTCATCCCTAACACACCCACATCAATCATCCACATCCTCCACAATTTCTGGGCTGCTCTCACTGGTGTCATTGTTTAATGTGATTTCAAAGTCTGCGCTTTTAGACTGGCCAGCTGCTGTGTCATCTTCATCACTGACTTCCTCCACGTCCTTGTCACTGTCCTCTATGATCTCCGGGGCAGCAGGGGCTGGCTTGGGTGCTTTGTCTTTCTTTTTCTCAGATTTCTCCAAGCGGAAAGCTGTTTGATTACATGAGGAATACAATACAAACATATAGTTTCCATTTCTGTACAGGTCAATAAAATAAGCTTGTTGGTTGGTATAAAATGCACTGAGAACAATACAGTATCCTTTGAGAAGTTTTTTTCATATTGTATAGCAGGTACGCTAAAGATAACGGCGATAGCAAAAAAAAAAATTCAAATGCACCTTGCTGATGTTTCAATTAATACTACATTCGTCCATTAATTTTAATGAACAGGGATATTTTTAAAATATGTTAAAATTAATACAATTCAGGGAATTATCATCATGATAATTGTGAGAGATTGAGTAATGACAAGAGACCCTCCGTAAAGTACGTTATTAGTTTGGCGTGCCTTAAAAGATATGCTTGTTGATTAAGCAGGTGACAATAGCACTTTACATGGAATGTTGAGAGGAAGGTTACAATCCAGCCAACTAAGTAAGCCCCTACCTTCTTGGCACTGCTGCAGAGGTTCAATAAACTGCTCAAACTCCATGTCTTCCATAGCACTTAATACATCCTGGGCATTGATTGTTTTTCGTTTGTTTTTTACAGCAAAGTTATTGGAACTAAAATACACAATACAAATTTTGTCCAAAGTTATTTATTTAAGGAGGAGAAATGAGTTATTTATTAAAAACCAAAAGTGTAAACATTTGATCTAGACAAAAATAAAAGCCTATCCAATTAGTAGTTAATAATGCAAAACCTTTAAAAATACATACCAAGACGTAGCATACAGAACAAATACACTGGCAGCTTTAGATATAGCTAGCCTGGCTTCCTTAGAAACATTGACACCCTCTGGGATCTAGTTGCAGACATTAACAAATGTTAGTTTCATTATATAGAAAAACATACTTGAGTGGATTGTACATTAGATAAAGTTTCTAATATATACACAGATCCTTCAGATAATGAAACCTGTAACTAATCAACATACACACACATTCTATTTATAAAGAGGATTGTAAATGTGTTTAAAATTAAACATATAAACTTACATTCTATCTTTGAGTAACAGTAACACTAGTTATTGCAAACAAGCAAATAAATACTATTATTTGCATGATTAATTACTATACGGCATATTATTAAAGCCACTGAATTATTACAGAATAGATTTTAAACACAAAACGAACATACCAGAAGAGAGAAGTGAAGACAATATATTGGAACTTACTGCATCTTTAATTATTCGGGTGACCACTGCATTGGGCAAATTTAAATCTTCTGGTCTTTCAGCCATGCTACTTCATGAAAGTTTACAAACTAGCCACCTTGATATTTGTGCAGATTCAAAACTTCTAGATAGTTGACAGTTTAGAATACTTTACTTACAACTTGCCTGTTAAAGAAAAAAAATAACAATCTTGATATTGAATATTATGAAACAGTTTAAAAACAACAGATAATGTACTTTAATGTAGGCCTATAACCAAGTAACAAAGGTTTTTTTTTTTGTAGCATAAAAGTTAAGTCACAAGAAATTTAAAACATTGACTTCTAGCGAGGTAAGGATAAAATGGAAGATATGAAACGGCAAGGCAGTGAAATGCAAGAAAGGTGTAAAAACCACCAATAGATTAATATCCTGGGTGGGGATTAAATGTGAACATATTTTCAACAATTTTACCATCCAAATTTTAAATTGCCAATATTTGAAAATGAACTTTGATTGATGCAGATTTGAAATACATAAGATTGTTTTTTCATCTGCACCAAACATATGTCAAGTCTAGTGTTTATAAACAGATTTTTACAGAATGAACCAATAATTGATCAACTTCTTTCTATTGTGTCGACTTAGAGTACCACCTTGTTCAAAGTCACTTTTCAATTGTGAATTAGGCGCAAGTTTTATTTTAATTGATGTTGATTCTTATTGATTTGGTGACTTAAATTATAATTAATGGCTAGGGTTAGTAGACAGATTATTTTCATTTTTATCTAGATTCTACTGGGTGTTGGTAAATTGCATGGTGAGATATGGGGAGGGGGTAAATTGCGAAAAGGGTGCAAAAACCGCCGGTCATGTGACATTTTTGTCTCACATCTGACCCCCACCTGATACTTATGCGGGATGGGGTAAAATGCGAAGATGTCTGTGAAAATGATACTGCACCTGATTTACAATGAACTTTAATGCAGGCTTCAGACATTTTGTTTGTATTGTTATAATGTTATCTTACAACTTTGATTTTTCTGTTGCTAGACATGCTGATGATTTATCAACTTTATTCTTTTATGTCAACTAAGAATACCACCTTGTTTGAAACTGCCGGAAAACATATGTTGTATTGTTGTAAAGAAATTTTATAGTATTACCGCTGCCTATGATGTATTTTTTTCATATCAATATCAATTTTGTTGATTTTTTAAAATATTTATAATTGAAATTACCAAATAAAAAATAAATTAGGCTTACACTTTTTAAATTGTTTATTTATACTTCTACGCTTTCTACAAGTACAACACTCAGTGGTGTAGCGAGGTTGGGTGTCACCCGGTGCGACACTTAATGGTGGTCACCCCCCCCCCCCCCCCCCCCAGAGGCATAGCGACCCTTCCCGGGGACAAACTTTTAAACTTTCGATTAGCAACCCCCCCTCAAGTTTTCGATTTGCACCCCCTACTCCCTCAAGTTTTCGATTTGCACCCCCTCAAACTTTCGATTTGCACCCCCCCCCCCTCAAGTTTTTCTCTATATATTTTGCTATTTTTTGCCTTGGTGTCACCCCCCTAAATGGTGTCACCCCGGTGCCGTCCGCACCCCGCCCCCCCCCTCGCTACGCCTCTGAAAACACTACAATATGTCAAAGATCGGAAGGTATTAGCCTTCATTCAATGTGGCTAAATATTTCTCCCGCTGACAAGATTTTACAAACTCACAATTGCCCCAAGCACGTTTGTCATATTGCTATTGCTCAGGCTATAACCTATGTTACAGTTTTTATATGCACTGACTGTAACCCCTCAAACGGCTGTAATTTGCTAGCGAAGACAAGAAAAAGTGAGCGTGCGAGAAGCAGGCGACAATGTTTTGATTTTTTAAAAAATTTAAACTAGATCTCAGGCAAAAAAAAAAAAAGAACAACATATACAACAGTCGTGATAGATCTATCTATATCTATTTGTTTAGTTTGTTCTTCTCACACATCTAGAGAAAAAGCGAACCACTAAAAGCATGAAACAAAAAAATGTCTGGCTATTTAATTTATCTATTAATCTGCAGATATATCTCGCATTTTCTTATCTCAATTTACTGTCTTGCTATTTCGCGCTTTGCACTTTACCAACACCCGATTGTATCTCTCTTAAACTAGAGTCAGATTGACATAGAGTTTCTAACCATAAAAGTAAACTACTTGAGATTAGTGATTACATTACTTAGGCCTTAGGCCTAACTAACCAGTAGCAGTCTACTAGAATAGTATAATAGTAGTTACTAGTAGTAGTAGCACTATAAGTATATAATAATATATTAGTGATTTAGTGAGTGTTAAGTGTAGTAGTAATAGTACAGTGAGTCAGTGTACAGTACAGTAACAGTACAGTACTACAGTAGATCTACACTAGTAGTAGTACAGTACTTAAGTATTACTAACTACAACAACACCTAGCCTAGTCCTAACGTCACACTTATTTCTGGAAGAGTCTATTATGAGACATCGGTATCTTCAATTACATTAGAATTTGGCATTAATAGCCTATAATGGTAACACAAATGTAAATGATAATCTAGATATCTAGAATGTTAAGTCTACCCATTAAAGAAGAAATAAACTTTTGTTAGTCTCCATTCATATTTATTTTTTGTTAAAGTGCCAGTTACGATTGTTGAAACGTTGCCACGGTTTGTAGATTTAGTTTTTGTCCAGATCATAACTGTTAACCGGTGTTTCACTTTGATATGCTTAATATTTAGTATCTCAATGAATATAACATTGCCTTCTGATTAAAAGAGTCTAAATGATTTGAAAAAAAATACAAATAAAAATTTCAAATTAAAGTTGCCAAACAGCTGAAATTTCCGCATCTAAGCCTAAGTGGCAACTGTGTTTGGCTGATTCCAGGCGGGAAAAGCACCGTTGACAGAGTGCTCTGCTAGGCTCATTTCAACGCCAAAGATAGACATAGACATAGCCCAATATGATATCGTTCTAGAAATGGCGAAGTCTTTTTAGCCACACGGGAGCCGAGCCCACTGCTCCTCACGGCATCGAATCGCCTCGCCTTACAGTGCACCAGACATTTCGACATTTAAAATTTTCTGAAGGGGGGGGGGGGGGTCGACGATTTTAAAAATATAACACCGCCCCCCCCCCCCCCCACCCCAGGCGATAGAATTAGAAGGGCAACCATTCTTTTATTCTTCCCTCTTTAAACTTTTAGCAACAGAACAAAGATGCTCCCCTTCAATCGCCAATGAATGAAGATCTCAAGAAGTGGTGAAAAATCACTCAAAACTTGAAAGAAACCACTGAATAAGATCTTATACATACGTATAAAATTTTGTCCACCTACCTAAAACGGTACTTGTACTTAACTTATCGGTATTTTAGAAACAAAAGATTGATTAAAGTACCACTTCTAGATATCGGAGGTCGCTAAAAAATTGAAAGTAATCCAAGTATATGATCTTAACTTACGTATACAATTTCATCTACCTAACTGCAACAGTAGACCCACTCAAATTATCGGCTTTTAAGAAACCGGAGTAAATACCACTGCCGACAACCGAAAATCGCTAAAAACGTGATATATTACAACAGATTTTCATTTGTTATAATACCTATGTATGAAATTTCGTCAAGCGAACTGAAACGGTAGGCTATGCTCATGTTATCTTGTTCACATTCACAGACATGCTTGAGAAAGTATTGCAAAACTAAGTTTTCCCGACGGAGGAAGGTCTAAAGCATCGAGTCTTGGGGGAAAAAATTCGATTGTTCACACGATTTTAATACTTCTTCTAGGCCTATATTCTGTCTACGCGAAAGTAGAACAGTGTCAGTAGAACGTGAAAACGGTGAAATACGGAGTGATACAGTGTGTGGACAGTGTTTCTTCCAGACTTTTTTCTCCGGGGGGGGGGGGCACTTGAGATTTTCGGGGTGGAGGGGGGGGCGGACACTATTTAAAGTATATATTTTCTATATAAATTATATACATTTCATTTCGTTCGGGGGGCGGTCAAAATGTTTCGGGGGGGGGGGGGGGGGGGCAACCCCCCCCCCCCCCCCCCCCCCCGAAGAGATGCCTGGAAGAAACTGTGTATGGACATTGAAGGTCTGTTGATGTTCGTGTTATTCTTGGAACAGTGATTATTCATCAAGAAATAAAGTGTTGTAATCTCAAATCTTCAGTCAGGGTGTGATTGTTTACATGAATTGGATGACAGAGCCAAATGAGGTGTCCCCAGCTTCACGGCCCAATTCCTAAGCCGTGGACGAATACAAGACAGGTGGTTACACACCTCTGTCGCATGTGGGCGCTGCCAGAAGGGGTTGAACAAAACCTAACAAAGAACATCACACATCTGTCACATACACTCACAAACACATACAGACAGACATTCACACAGACAGACACACACACACACACACACACATATATATATATATATATATATATATATATATATATATATATATATATATATATATATATATATATATATATATATATATAAACATATATATATATATATATATATATATATATATAAACGTATATATATATATATATATTGATGTCAGGCAAACTGTACCTAGGGGCCTATAGGTGAACGATCTCTAGCCCTGGACACCTGGCTCCAAGAGCCATACCCTGGCAAACCGCCTCAGACAGCGGGCCAAACCACATGAGGGGGTGATGCTAACACATCATCACTGGGCTAAACGCCGTTAATAAAACTGAGCTGTAGGGGCCTACAACTCTATAACCCCAGGAGACCACGAGAAACTAAATGTCCCTATTGCTATCAATGAGTATCAACAATGACACAGAAATCCTCGCCCATGCGTCCTTGATTTCTCTGGCACTGGCTCGCGCTGTGTGTGAGCGCCTCTCGTCTATTTTTAGTTCCCGCGGTGCTTCCATCATGGCAGACGAGATAGGCCGAATCTAGCAGACGAATACTGTAAGTCATTATTTCTCCATTAGACGATGTGTAATTTAAAACTCAAGTAACCTTAAAAAATGGAAATAACTGCTGTTGGTGAATTTAAACATAATCTACTATTGGTGATATCAATGTACTCACTCAAGAGGTTCAATGCATTACCTAGATTCGACCATTCATTTAAAACATAGCGCAAACCTAAAAGAAAAAAGAAAGAAATCATATTCATCACCCAAACCAATGCCGTATAATCGTATATATTTTTTTGTAAACAATTTGGTGTACGTCGTGTAGATTTTATTTTGTTTCTCCAGAATTGTACTGGCAACCTACGATATATGCCTACATATCCATTGTATTTGGCTATTTCGGGTACTACAAGAAATATAGGCCAAATCATCATTATTGTATAAATATTCAGTTAATTAATTTGGCCTATCTTAAACGACAGCGAACTAGCTCACACCGCTGACGTTTCTCATTAGGACGGATGACCAACCAATGACGCTCAGGTTATTACATGTGTGACCTATAAGCTTGCTATTTTTAGAATTTTTTTTACTGCTGAGTTTGCTGTGCCATATCACAGGTCAGGTTAAATTGTATTACAAAAGAGACGGCATTCATCGAAAAATTCTCGACAAAACGGCCACGACATAATGGCCACGACAAAACGGCCACGACATAATGGCCACGACAAAATGGCCACGACGTAAATCAACAGTAATAAATCAAAATCCCTTAGGCCTATATATAATGCAAAACAAGATTACAACGCTCTCTGCCAATGATAAAAAGTCGTCCATAGATTTAGTAATGCATCTCTTCTGGAAAGGGGGGGGGGGGGGGAATCTCAATCTAACACTAATGGCATGTGCATCATATCTCGATCTAATTATGCTAGTATGTGCATCATATGTCAGTCCCACAATGCTATTGACAGTCCCACAATGCTATTGACAGTCCCACAATGCTATTGACAGTCCCACAATGCTATTGACAGTCTTACAATGCTATTGACAGTCTCACAATGCTATTGACGGTCCCACAATGCTATTGACAGTCCCACAATGCTATTGACAGTCCCACAATGCTATTGACAGTCCCACAATGCTATTGACAGTCCCAAAATGCTATTGACAGTCCCACAATGCTATTGACAGTCCCACAATGCTATTGACAGCCTTACAATGCTATTGACGGTCCCACAATGCTATTGACAGTCCCACAATGCTATTGACAGTCCCACAGTGCTATTGACAGTCCCACAGTGCTATTGACAGTCTCACAATACTATTGACAGTCCCACAATGCTATTGACAGTCCCACAATGCTATTGACAGTCCCACAATGCTATTTACAGGGATCAGATGAACCCCCACCGACTAAACCCTAGACCTGGAGCATGAGGCTGATCCCAACACAGACCCAGATGAGGCTGATCCCAACACAGACCCAGATGAGGCTGACCCCGTTAAAGGTCGCCTTTCTACTGGGGTCAGTGCTAGCCTTGGTCATCTGGTGTTGTGGCGGCTGGCGAAGTGGCTGGTGGAACCTCGGTGTTATCAAAGGTAATGGTGGGACCTCGGTGTTATCAAAGGTAATGGTGGGACCTCAGTGTTATCAAAGGTAATGGTGGGACCTCGGTGTTATCAAAGGTAATGGTGGGACCTCGGTGTTATCAAAGGTAATGGTGGGACCTTAATGTTATCAAAGGTAATGGAACCTCAGTGTTATCAAAGGTAATGGTGGGACCTCAGTGTTATCAAAGGTAATGGTGGGACCTCAGTGTTATCAAAGGTAATGGTGGGACCTCAGTGTTATCAAAGGTAATGGTGGGACCTCAGTGTTATCAAAGGTAATGGTGGGACCTCAGTGTTTTCAAAGGTAATGGTGGGACCTCGGTGTTATCAAAGGTAATGGTGGGACCTCAGTGTTATCAAAGGTAATGGTGGGACCTCGGTGTTATCAAAGGTAAACTGTGAAGTTGTCAGGGGATATTTTTTGGCCACACTTTAGGATACTTAGTTGGCCTCAATAGGGCGGGTGTCATCCGTTGCGGTCCGCACCCCCGCCCCCGCCGCGCGACGCCTCTTATGATAGATAGGCCTACACTGGTCCAATTACTTGTGTGACATGTCAGTGTTGAATACAGTTTGTCACATTTATTGACAATAACGTAGCCAATATCCACCGTGTTAAATTTTAAGTTATTCATCTGGCACATCATGGGGCAGAAGAAGTAGAGTTTACCTGTTTCTATGACATCGGCATAGTGTGGCCAGCACTATGCCCAGCCGCCTTTACTGACCCAACATGATTAAGGTACGCAGGGTAGGGAGCTGGTTGGTCTCAAGACGTCCTTCGGGATTCGAACTCGGGACTTCCGGGTTAGTAGCCGTGCGCTCTATAGCCCGACAAGCCCATCGCCCCTGTATTAGTACTTAACAAATAAAACTTTAATTCTGTAGACCTGAACATCATGCATCAAATACCCCCGCCCCCCCCCTCCCCCCCCCCCCAACTACGGCAATGTGTTAATGTTATAGAAAGTCATTACTAAACTATAATCAATAGCTCTACCAGAATCAGACAACAAGACGAAAGGGCTACTCTTCTTACACTTCCCTGACTACTATGGGATCGAAACCATCCTAGGCACAGCTTTCTTCAGCAGCTGTGCTAAAAAATGTTACATAACCACCAACTCCAGCAGACTTGACGACGCCGACGCCGTTCTCTTCTACTCCCACCACCAGCAGCAACACACCCCCCTGGATCCCGCCAAAAAAAACCCGAACCAAAAGTGGATTTTCTTCGCGTCAGAGAGCCCGGCCAACTCCCACCCCCTCAACATCTCCACCCCCGCCTGGCGGTGTAAGTTCGACTGGACCATGACCTACAGGTACGACTCGGATTTCTTCCACGGCTACGGCCGGTTGTCCAGACGTTACGTGCCCGCGTCATTTGAACAGAAGACCGCAGACGTGAAAAAATGGAAAGAAAATTTCCGCACCAAAACTCGCCTCGTGGCTTGGTTTGTCAGTAATTGTAAGACGGAGAGTTTCCGGGAGAAGTATGTGGAGCAGTTGTCGAGGTACATTCCTGTGGATGTGTACGGTAACTGTGGGAGCCTGAAGTGTGAGGACAGGAGGAGGTGTCTGGAGATGCTCACCCACAGGTACAAGTTCTACCTGGCCTTTGAGAATAGCCTGTGTACGGATTACGTCACGGAGAAGCTGTTCAATGTTTTCAAACTCAACTCGGTCGTTCCCGTCGTGAGGGGTGGGGCTGACTACAGAAAACATTTCCCCCCGGGGTCGGTCATTGACACCAACGACTTCCCGTCCCCGGAGAGGCTGGCCTCGTTTCTAAAGCATTTGGCTCAGAACGAGGTAAGGTTTTTATAAACAGACCGTTTGCGATAAAATCATGTTGCTATTGATACAATGTTAATGAAATATTAATATTTATTTTTTAAATTAAAAATCTGATCAATGTACCTAATTTCGAAAGTAATTTGCAAAAATCTCCTGAATCAACTTGTGATTTGCGATGTTTTCGGCAAAATCAATATTTGATAACAGCCATCAATGAGATTAATTTTTACGCTGGTTAAGGGGAAACTACTCAATTAATACTGTCGAAATTAGTGTCGTCATGTATTGACTTCCCTTTAGTGCAGGGCGAAAATAACCAAAACTAATTCTTCTAAAACGGCAGATTTGTAAAATCTACTTTAAGAAAATGTTGTTTTTAAAACTTTTTTATATAATAAAGCAATACACAAGATTCAAAACGGAAACACGTATTTAAAAAGATGAATGGCCACATGAGCAGTTGAATTTAGCTAAGTCTTCATAGATACGAGTTTAGCAGAGTGTTAACAAAATAAAAAATATTTCATACATCTAAAAATATTATTCATTTAAATTTTTACCATGAACTTAATTAATTATCAAATTCAGCATTAATGAACATAATCAATGAGGGCAACTGTTTGGTTCCAGAGTGCTTATGTGGAAAAGCTCCAGTGGTCCTGGGATTATCAAGTCCTGGGTCCCAGCATGCCCCTGTGTCAGATCTGCCAGTTGCTACACAGCCCCCACACGGCGCCCTGCGTTTATCAAGACGTCGCCCATTGGTGGGCCAAAGACACGTGCTATAAACCACGTGACCTGCCCACTTAGTAAACACACTGCCTAAAAATATGTTCCAGAATGATCAAATTATGCTGCATGTTGTTTTTTGCAGCTAATAAAGCCATAATTTATTGAAGATTTGAAGAAAAAAAACTCTGTACTATATATGTTAAAATGTGTTATTAAATTGGTTTTTATCATTAAAATATTTTATTTTAAACTTTCTTTCCTCGTTCTGAAGAGTTCAGTATTGGTGTTGCCTTACAGAAATTCATTGAGCAAGTCAAACACTTGCCGGTTTCGGAACAAACCATTTCTTCTTCGTCTTCCCTATTGGTCTATGGCAGATTCAATTCAACTCGCTAGCTGCTTAATATGACCCGTGGTAAAATGACCCGAGAAAATGGCTCAGACAAAACAGTCCCTAAAACGATAATTGACAATAGGAATTAAGTTAAAGTAGCCCCGACGATAAACTGTTGATACCTGACCTAGCAACGCCACTGGTCTAGCATATCCGGGCTTCATACACCCACGAAAGATAACTGTCATATACAGGTTTCAAATACTCACAAGGGAGGTTAGTCATATCCGGGCTTCATACACCCACGAAAGAGAACTGTCATATACAGGTTTCAAATACTCACAAGGGAGGGAAGTCATATCCGGGCTTCATACACCCACGAAAGAGAACTGTCATATACAGGTTTCAAATACTCACAAGGGAGGTTAGTCATATCCGGGCTTCATACACCCACGAAAGAGAACTGTCATATACAGGTTTCAAATACTCACAAGGGAGAGAAGTCATATCCGGGCTTCATACACCCACGAAAGAGAACTGTCATATACAGGTTTCAAATACTCACAAGGGAGGTTAGTCATATCCGGGCTTCATACACCCACGATGAAGTAAAGTATATATTCACGTATAGACAATGCTTCATCGGGATGGGGCCCTCGCGAATATGCTGCCCTCTGTCTAAGTAATGGAAACTTGTATATTTACTCGATCGAGATGGGGCCCTCGCGAATATGCTGCCCTCTGTCTAAGTAATGGAAACTTGTATATTGACTCGATCGAGATGGGGCCCTCGCGAATATTCTGCCCTCTGTCTAAGTAATGGAAACTTGTATATTGACTCGATCGGGATGGGGCCCTCGCGAATATTCTGCCCTCTGTCTAAGTAATGGAAACTTGTATATTGACTCGATCGGGATGGGGCCCTCACGAATATTCTGCAAAAATGCAGGCTTTGCAGTAGCCTTCTTATTTCCTGATGTTTCGTTCACGCATAGAAATGCGCGGACTCTACAGAAAGCTCCAGTATATATCTGTAATATAACGCTGATGGTAGTGTGTCAGTCCTTTCTTCCTTCCTTCCTTCCGTCATCGCTATAGATTTTAGAAGTATCTCCCTGGGCGCGGACGCCCGGGAAAACGTGGTGTTTGGCGGCGGTTTAAATTACGCCTTGGGTTCAGGGAGGAGAGATGGCTGGGCGGACGAAGGTGAGAACTTTGGCCCTTAATTTTTTTACCGTAATTTAATTTTTGTGATCCATATTCGCACCAAGGTGCTACCGACACCCGCGCGCAGCGCGGTGCGTTGAAGAAATATCCGCCCCAATGCGGGGACCCCCTTCCGCGCGCAGCGCGGTAATAATGGTATAAGGGTTTGGGTTTGGGTTTAGTTTTGGGTTTAGTTTTGTTCTATTCACTAACGCAAACGCAACACACATAACATAAACACAACTTAAGTGCAAACATAAACGCATAATCCTCACAGTCTAGCCCGGGGCGCCAAATCGCATCCTGCCGAGGCACCGGCGGAACCGCCAGATTCAACTTAGTAAAAGACTATTATACCCCTGTGACCTACTTAGGTCTTCTTTTTTAATAGTTTAATTTTATTAATATTTTAAATGGCCTTGAGCTGTCTGCTGTTTAAACTAAGAAATGTTCCACCAGACTCATGTGATAGTATTCACAACTGTGTTCGTGTGACTCGTGTTTGGCTCCATCCCCCAATGGTCCATGGCATTGATGTCAACATCCCATAATTTTAGAGTAGTATATAAAGGAGGAATTTTCCAAACACGAAGCGCCCCACAAGACACCCACTCAGAGAGAGAGCCACGTCGCCATGTTGTACTTTGTAGATTAAGCAGTAATTATCTCTAGGTTCCAGTGTATTCAGTATTTTTCTGTATCTTAATTTTCATAACGTGTAGGTTGAGTCATTTAGATAATGTATCCAGTGTTAATTGTAGAAAGAAGTGTTTGTGATTTCCATAAAATTGTAAGTTGGCTTTTAAATAAGTGTATAGTTTTTGGATTGTATTTTATTATTTAAACTTGTTTGCTTTTTAGAAGGTTTTTTTAGATTGATTAAAAGTTCTATTAGTTTTAAAAGGTCTTTGTATTTATAGTTAACCCTAGACATTTGATTTCGAGTCTACGAAGAGTTTTTGTTTCTTGTAATCTGTTATAGTTTCTTATAATTCATCAGTCTAGAACCATCCCAAAAGAATACGGGAGTTACGTAATATTTATCAGTGACAGATACCCCTACTTATCCATAAAATAAACAAAAGGCAGTAGTTATATTCTAACAATGATGTTCCCTTGTACGTCCGCATAATTAGCATTCACATTTTTTTTAAATTAGCGTGAGTTGAATTTATTTTTTAAATTACATCCCTTGGCAAAATTATAAAACATTCTAGCAGGTACCCAGTCGATATGACCCGTGGTATAAAGTCCTCAAGAAATCGCCACTGACACAATAATCCCTAAAACGGTTATCGACCAAAGGATTAAGATAAGGTAACTCTACAGAAGACCCTCGACATAAGTCTCACACTATGTTCTCACAACAAGTCAGCACCTCGCCCATCTGTTACACGAAAACAAATTTCCCACAACCAAACGTTAAAGATTAAATTAAGATTCAGATTCATAATGGATTTTTTTTTATTCCTAAAAATAAGATATTTAAACATAAGACTAATATGTATGCATGATTACTCCATCTTCTTTACTCAGTACAACACAACAATGGGACATCCCATTTCTTTTCACTGTTTGAAGTCCAGCTGATGACGTCATATCCGCTCAGCCATCTTGTCTGACGTCTTTATTAACCATTGAATGGGCGGGTGGTCTGAGGCCTGCCGGTGGTGGGGTAGTCGCCCCCCAGGGGAGCGGTGCTGCGACCCCCGAGAAGTAGATCAATGAGGAGCTGGTAGGGGTTGACGCCCGCCCCGAAGTAGAGGGAGCAGGAGTTGTCCAGTGTCCTCAGGACAATGTCCCTGTGCTCCACGTACTCTTTGCCTCGGCAGACGTTCTGAAGGTTGACCCCTCGGGCGTCACGACAGCCACCAGCACCCTGAAATATATAGAATTATATATATATATATATATATATATATATATATATATATATATATATATATATATATATATATAAATATATATATATATATATATATATATATATATATATATATATATATATATATAGTGAGAGATAGAAAGCATATATATATATATATATATTTATATATATATATAATGTATATATATATATATATATATATATATATATATATATATATATATATATATATATATATATATATATATATATATATATATATATATATATATATATATATATATATATATATATATATATATATATATATATATATATATATATATATATATATATAGCTTATATTTGTGATTATAAAAATGTGTGCGTGTTTTTTTATATAATTAATAAAGACGGCGTGGTCGACGGGTAGAGTTAATGTCTGCTGAACCGAAAGCCTCGAGTATGTAGGACGTTCAAGTCTACCCAGCTTAGATGGGTAACTACCCCACGTTAGAGAATCCAAGGGGGTTGGGTATGTAGTGCTGACCACACTATCCCCATATGCTGACCATACTATCCCCATATGCTGACCACACTATCCCCATATGCTGACCATACTATCCCCATATGCTGACCATACTATCCCCATATGCTGACCAAAAATCCCCATATGCTGACCATACTATCCCCATATGCTGACCACACTATCCCCATATACTGACCACACTATCCCCATATGCTGACCACACTATCCCCATATGCTGACCACACTATCCCCATATGCTGACCACACTATCCCCATATGCTGACCACACTATCCCCATATGCTGACCACACTATCCCCATATGCTGACCACACTATCCCCATATGCTGACCCAGATGCGTAGCGAGGGGGAGGGACGGGATTGCGGACCGCACCGGGTGACACCATTTAGGGGGGTGACACCAAGGCAAAAAATAGCAAAATTTAAAGAGAAAATTTTGAGAGGGGGTGGGGTGCAAATCGCAAGCTTGAGGGAGGGGGGGTGCAAATCGAAAGTTTGAGGGGGGGGGGGAGTGCAAATCGAAAATTTGAAAGTTTGTACCCGGGAAGGGTCGCTACGTCTCTGGGGGGGGGTGACACCATTAAGTGCCGAACCGGGTGACACCCGACCTCGCTACGCCACTGTGCTGACCACAATATCCCCATATGCTGACCACACTATCCCCTTGTACACGGAGGTCTATGAAACAGATTAGCTCTACTCGACATTGTTAAAGTGACGTCATGTAGACGTGAGTACACCGTCACCAACAGATAGAAGGTCATGACCTACCTCGTTGAAGTACATGCCCTCCCCACAGAATGAGCACTGAGCGTACAGGTAGTTCAAGGAGCAGGTGAAGTAGGCGTTGCAGTAACGTTCATGGGGGACAACAAAAGCCCACTTGGGGTTGGACCCGGCTGGGGGGTTGAGGCAGATACGTGGGATACGGAGATCTGTAAAAACACGTTTAATTAGAAGCATTAGTTAGATATATAGCACACGAAGATCTGTAAAAATACGTTTAATTAGAGATATCAGATATATAGCATACGAAGATCTGTAAAAACACGTTTAATTAGAATCATCTTTTGCTGGCCATGTAAAACAAATCCTAGAATTATTTTTTAATATGGTTGAATCAAATTTTAATTACACTGTATATTTTCTTTACAAACTTTAAAAAAATTAATCTAGATATGACTTGTTTTAATGCTATATCTACACCCATCTCTTCAGTCCATCTTGATGTATGTGAGAAGAGGGTATCAGAGTAATTACGTGCAAATTAAACTCAGTAGAGATCAAAATTCCGATACGTAACTTGATATTGCCATACAGATACATAACTCTTCAATCTATTTAACTAACTGCAACATCAAATCAAAGCTTCCCCTTGTTTCTAGGCCTATGCACCAAATGTCCCCTGCTCTTGTCTACTACGACATTCTGTACTATGTCGCGTCAAATTCTCACTACATATATTCCATCAAGCAAATAAAACAGCTACAACTAAATTCTATCGTCAATACGAACTAACCATATAACCTTCTTAATAATTGTCTTTATCTTAATTTTTCATTAGTGCGGTCACATATGAATTTACGCTTGATACCATAATATACTAAGAAAATAAAAGTATTTTAAAAAAACAACAACTCCATTTTAAGATTTAATATATCTTTGGGTGTAGGGGGTTCTACATAACTATACAAACTTGTAAATAAATGCATAAAGAAAGAAGTGAATGTAATAACAAGAAGAGCTCCTTACTTCTTGCTGCCTCCTCGTTACAGTTGGGTCTGCTGGAGTCTAGAGGGTAGACACAGGTGCCGTTACGTGGGTCGAAGATGAGCTGGGGGCTGCAGTCTGAGAGGGTGGGTACCCCACCGTCACACTGCCAGTACTTTGTGCAGTCGTTCTGGTATTCGTAGTTCCTCATTTCATTGCTGGGACAGTTAACTGGACGGGAGGGACAGAGGCGTATCCAGGTTTTCGTTGTAGGGGGAGCGAAATGAGCAAAAAAAGGCGCCGAATTTTTAACACGTTCTATATACATGTATTTTATATATATATATATATATATATATATATATATATATATATATATATATATATATATATATATATATATATATATATATAATTACTAGCTGTATGTCATTACTTCGCTATGATGTAAAATAAATTGTTATTAGCACTTGAAGAAATAAGAAAAAAAACACAATATATATATATATATATATATATATATATATATATATATATATATATATATATATATATATATATATATATATGTATATATACTTCAACTAAAAACAATAAACGCAACACAATCTTTATTGTAATTCTTGTAAAAAAAATGTTTACATAAAATTCCTGGGACATTAATTAAGACAAGCGAAATAGGGGAAATAATCACGCTTTTAGTATAAATATGTATATATCTACATATTTAATTATAAATGTAAAAAAAAATCAATGATTGCTTTAGAATGTAATATGGTTGTTTAACAGTATTCGTGTTTTCATTTTTTTTGTCTACAATCAGAATTAAATATATCGTCATCATAAATGCTAAAGTATTATAGCATAATGGAAGTTTTTTTAAATCAGAGTTGGTATAAAAACACGCTTTAAATATTATAGAAAAACATGCGCAATAACAGCTTACATTTAACTAAAATTATTGGTCATTTTAGTTCAGATCATATATCTCACGGGTTCCCAACCTGGGGGTCGCGACCCCCCTGGGGGTCGCGAAGGTCTTTCTGGGGGGTCGCCAACTGGTATACTAAACCTTAGTAATTGAAAACAAAACTTAAATATTTAGAAGAATTTTTGAAATTCGGCTTCATTAACATCACTGGAAATGTAATAGAGAAGAAACAAAGCGCACTGTACAAAGTTGTTCTCAGTCACGCATCTATGAAATCTTCAAAACTAAAACGTCATTTGAGACGAGTCATTCGGAACACACACAAAATATATGGAATTCTTTCGTCGGTAAGAAGCTAGTTGCAAACGCCAGTGACTTGATCAAACAGGAAGTTTTCACCAGCATTAGTGCAAGCATCAAATAAAGTCGCGATAGAAAATGCCAAGCAAAAAAAAAAAAAAAAAAAAAAAAAGGAGAAAATCTCATCAAACGCTGCATGTACGTAAATGTTAAATAACACATTTTTATTGAAATTAAGCTTTCACCATTGTTTGCTTTTCAAGTTGATAAATCAACAGACGTGAGTTCGTGTTGGCAGTTGCTGGTCTGTGTCTATATTCATGCGGATGATAGCAAAGAAGAGTTGCTATTTTGTGGAGATAGCATCGAGAAAATAAAACGTTTTTTTTTTAAACGGTAGGACTAAAATGGGTTAGAACGGCTTTGGGGGTTTGCACGGATGGTGCGCCATCTATGTTTAGCTCAAAATCGGGCTTTCAGAAAACATAAAAGATTTAGCTCCCTAACCACTGCACTA